>NC_142530.1:14597500-14665000 GCF_964205215.1 Stylophora pistillata
CTTGGACGATGTGGTGCAGGAGGATGACTTCGAGATCCCCAAAGATTTCTCCGATTTTTTGGAGTTTACTAACCGACTGAACATCCCGCTTAACGAGGATTACTTTAGCCAGCTTCAGGCGCGTCGGGTACGTGAAAGTAAAACTACCTTGGGTCCAAGTTTGACCGTGTTTGAACAAGGCATCAAGAACGGTCGACACTTCTCGAGTGAATACCAAAATGAAAGAAGACTACAAAATGCTTTATGGAGAGTTTGGTGGCGTCAAACTCGTGCTCGCTTCCACGCTACAGTTAAAGAAATCCCGGAGGGCGAGGACATCGTTGGAGATGTAGTCCCTGAAGTACGAACCATTGATGTACGAGGCGAAGATATCGGCGATTTTCCGACTGAATATACTATTTCAGCGCCAAGACCTTATGAAATTCCAGTGGTAGGAACATACATCGATAAGAAAATCGTTCCTGGATTCGCCTACCGAGTTCGTCGGAACGGAACAAGCGATTTCTTGTTCAACGGCGAGGCACTCGTCTTAAAAAGCATCGGAAGAGGTTATGGTAAAAGACTGACCTTTCACAGCGATGCTGTTGAAAACGATAATTTCTTCTGGTCGGACAGCAACCCCGACGAAGGCTTTGCCTTCTCAATTCAAGTAATTTACGAAGGTAATGAATTCGACGTTTTGGATCGCCACGGCCGTAAAGTGGCAGAAACTCGCTTGATCACTGTTAGCGATGAACAAGAAATCAACGACGTTTTGCTTCAGAAACGCGAGATTGATATGGTCGTCTCGGTGGAAATGGAATGTTCTCTCAAATTTTTATCACTTGACCATGTTCCGGAGCATCTCCGCGATCAAATCGTCGATCTAACAACCTCTGGAGCCGCTTTGAGCCGGAAAACCTTATCCAGTTGGAAGGCAGAAACGGTCGAAATAAGAAATGTACACATTCGTGATATCGGAGCTTGTTCCTTTTATTCTTCTGCCTAAATCTTGTTAGAAAATTCTGATTTACAAGGATAAGTGTCTCGTAAGAGGCAAGTAGATCTAAAGGGTGACTAGTGATTACATAAGATCCATTGAATAAACTGTTTGCATTTTTTATGCATTAGTAAGGCGAATCTCCCACATCAAAATGGTCACCAATATAAAGAATTTATAACGAGGTTGGACTAATCAGAGTAACTTTAGAGAATTAAGTAAAAAATTATGTAAAATCCAAAAAGTAACTGCCGTAGAAATGTCCTGAATGGCTTGTTACAGAGAATCCTTGATGCAAATCTCTATAATACTATTCAATAGGAAGGAAAACGAAACTTTAGAAGAAGTAACCATGGTTACTGAAACTGAAAGTTTTCTGTCTGTACAGAGTACACATATGTACAGGATTTGCTCCTGACTGTTACCAATTTGCAAATTATTGGCATGTCTGTGAGTTATTTTCACTCCAAATTCTAATGTTTGAGAGTGGTAGGAAATTAATCATTTTATTCCTTCATATTGTTTAAGCTTACCGGTAAATTCAGATGTTATATATTTTGATGTTTTGCATAACTAGGAGAGAGTATTATACTTCATAAAAGTCAACAAAAAGCAGAGGTCATCATATGTAACTATTTAACATGTTAGGAAATATCATGGTTATTTAAGATTGAATTTACTTTTAAAAAGGAAATAGCTACCACAAAGGAAATTTATCATGTAAATGCTATTTATGTGCAAGATTTTGTTAAGGTGACTGATATTAATTTGTAAGCCATATTTATGGGTATTGCAGTCTCATAGAGACTTCTAATACCCATGAAGACTTAAAATTTGTAGTCAAAGTTATTTCTTGTCAAGTTAATGATATGGAAGTAACTGTTCCCTATTCTTGGCATTTTCCCTGAAAACCACTGAAGAGAAACACAAAAGTAAGAAAACATTCCTATTTCTTTGTGGAAATTAACTTAAGTTGTGGGTCATATTGTAAGAGATAAAGTGTAAGTTATTTAAAGAAATCGTTTCTTGACTGGAAATAAGTGTATCATTTGGTAATTGTTTAATTTTTATATGAGTGGGTACACTTGATTGTTAATGGAGAACTACTTATCTAAAGAAGAGATGTAATTTGTCTTAAAGCAGAGATGATGGTCACTCTAAATAAGTGCTCTCAGCTAAAGCTGGGGGCAAAAAGTGAACATTGAATACACAATCCATTACAGGGTCTTCTTTATACAGCAGTATAATACTTCAAGGACCAGGGGCTTTAGATTTTTCTTGTAGCATGATTGTGTGACCAAATCCCATGCCTTAAATATGTCACAAAGCATGGTTTGTTGTTAACAGATTGGAGAAAAATTCCTTTCTTGACAGGAACAAATATTGCAGACAAATATTAAGGACTGAAATGGGGCCGGGCCAGGGTAGGATTTTTGGAAATGCACTAAGATGCTAAATTTGATGATGTCAGATTTTGTGCCTTTGCAGCCTTTCGCTATGAAAAGCCAAGTAAGTGATCTCAATGCATGACAATGAAAAATGCTGCAAAACTTGACATGTCTTTTATTGTATGAACTGGTATACAATCCAGCACACTGACAGTGCAACTTTGACCTATTGTCATAACATGGTACTTCCCCTCACTGGATCTCTTTTATTAGTTGTTTTCATCTGCCCATGTTGTAAATCCCTCTAGATCACATATATTCTACCCCTCAAACCTTGCATTATTTTTATGGAGGTGTTACCTTGTGACAGGCTTGGCAGGAGATTGCTGCAGTTTCTCCTGCACTTTTTCACACAAAATATAGATCTACTTTCAATTTATTCCAAATTGTGAGAACAAGTGTTTCTGCTAATCTCTACAGCTCTTTCATTTTTTTGTCTTCATTATTCTTGATGCATTTTACAATTTCTACATTGGATGAATTAATTACAATACTGGCATTCCTTTCATAAATGTAAGTCCAACATTTCATTGCAAGATCAAAACTTTATGTGTGGTGCTAATTGTACTTAAAACATAGTTTACAGCTAACAATACTGACAACTTTACTTACAATATTAAAAATAATTTACTCTTTCCACTCAGAAAAGTTCAATTGTTTTTATAGCGAACGATCTTGTAAAATGAGAAAAAGTTTAATTAAAAAGCACCTAAATTTGTGCCACAGTGGTACCTGTATGAAGCGATAGGGTGGACGCTTCATACATATTGACCTCAGGTTCCACAGAAGAGGGAAAAAATGGAGAAGGATAAAAAATACCATTTTATGCCTTAATTGACCACAACTAATATTGATTTTAGGAGGTAAGCATGAATTTAATTTTATTTGAAAGGTCAGTTTACTTTAACCCTTTCATGATTCCCAGAATCTGATTGTCACTTCTCCTCTCTCGCTGCAACACATTTCCTCTTAAAAATTAGTTACAAAAATTCGGCGTTACATCACGATGACAACTTCCCAAGTCTGAGTATTCTAATTATCTGTTTGCTGGATAATGTATGGATATTGTAAGAAGAAGTTACATGTTCATCCGCACTTCTGGGAGTTTAAAGGTTAAGTGACGGTTCAATGCAAGTGCAAGACAGTATAAAGAGGCTTTTGGGACTCACTAAAGGACAACCACGACCGCTTACATGTAATAAAGGTGAAAATTACAGCCATTAAGGAGAAAAAATTACGAGACTATGAAAACCGAACGTCGTTAAATACGGGATGAACGTTTAATATAGGTTCGACTGTACTTTTCTTCTTGTCAACAATCCAATATTATTAACGTTAATACTAACAACACTTACCGAACTGATAATGGATAAATTCCGGTACTAAAGGGTTCAGCTGCAGCATAGTTCGTAGAGTCTCCTCTACTAACTATGGCTGCAGAGCTATATAACCTTGTCCTCAGTGCAAATGTTCACATTTAAACGAGGAAATGCAATTCTTTGCGTCGAATGTTCTATATTCTACACGAAGCTGATATTATCCTACTAACTTACTGGAGTTTTCGCCCATTTAAAACAAATAATGAACACCTTAGCTTTTTCTTGTCGTTTCCTTCCCATTTTCCTTATTGGCAAACACTCCAAATTCCAATTCAATCTGGAAACAGTGGAAAAGGAAGAGCCACCCAGTGGAATGTCCATTGCTAAATTATTTATCATTATTTATTTTATTATTATTTATTGACGCTATGACTAAGTAGATCAGGCGAGTCAGTGGGGGTGAGAGTGTTAACTACTCGGTTTTGTTGTAGCACTCAATTCTTATTTCTAGTGCAGAATTTGCCGCTGATTTCCTTCCCGAGAGCAAATCTCAGCCTCGTTCGGATCGATGTCAATTATTTAGGGCCCCCAATCCAGAATTCAGTTGAAGAGGTTGACGAGGACGAGCAACGGAATACTAGGTTAACAGTAGCATATCTACCAAAGTTGTCTTCATCTTCTATTCCCCCTGGCCTTCAGTCAAACTCACACTCTGATCGCTGCCACCAACTGTCGCTATGATAACCATATGTTGGACCATAGGGAGAGAAAGCTGTACACTCTTCGCATCTGTTTCCGCGGATGTTGACCAACTCGTACCAAGCACAGCGAAAATCTTCATCGACTTCAGGCACAGCTAAAAGGTATTTTTTTTGCGAAAGTTGTGCGAATGTAATCTGGAAAATCGATTTTATCGGTCAGGAAATTGCACGTGGCACGCCAGTGAGAAGAAACATCCCGGATGGACTGCATTCGGGACTTTGCATGGCGGTAACTATTCCATTCAGGCATATCTTCATTGGTTGGAAAGTCGTGTTTATAAAATGCTTTTGTCGAGGTTCTTGCTTTGCAAAGAGTGGGACTGGATCAGAGTCCATGCGAAACCTGCTTCTGAATGACTGAATGAAAATCGCAATAAACTGGGAAGGAGTTGTTGAATTGGTCCACGATGTCAAAATTCCATTTGAGGATGTTCTTTTTAAGAATCCTGATATTTTGGCAAGACCGTGGAAGTAGAGGATATTGGCACCTGTGTCCTTTGAAGACCCGTGGACAATCGCACTGGAATCTTCTTTTGTTCACGTGACATATGTTATGACACGTGCCTCCATTTTGACAGGGGGCGGAGTCACAGCAATGTTTTTGGCAAATTGGGTCAGAGCAAATTTGTTGGGAAACACCCTACAAAATAAATCAACGCTGATTTCACATGTTTCATTTTACCAATCGAACTACAAAGATAGCTGAAATTATACAATTCTACAATATTCTTCAACGATGTTTGAATCCATGAAAACGACCCCTTTTTCGTGGATTGTACAAATTCGTGACATTTCCTTCATGAAATTCTTCTGTGGCTAGCAACACCTCTTTGTCTCCGTCTATGGTTTGTTTAACAATAACTTAATAATTCATATTGTTTTCATTTTCCTCTATAATGGGATCGGAGGCTTTTAAAATTTGACCCCGTTTTCCATGGATTGTACAAATTCGTGACATTTATCTTATGAAATTCTTCCGTGGCTAGCAACGCCTATTTGACTCTAGAAATAGTTTTTACGCTTGTTGAAAATTATTAACTTTAAAATTAATTCATAATTTTTTCCTCTTCCCTGCAATGGAAGGCTTTTAAAATAACCGTCAAATTATCGATCAGAAAATCATCTAAAACGCTTAAACTAAGTTCAACCGCGATTAACAACACTCCTTTCCCTATTTTCGGGTAAATAAAGAAAAAAAAAAAGAAACAAAGCTGCTTAGTACTCTTTCCTTATTGATAATGCATGTTATTCCTGTTTTTAATTAATTGCTTTAAGTAAGCGTAAAAAAGCTTCTACAATATAAAGACCATAGTGTTATGTATAAGACAAAAGAAATCTCACATTTTTGTCGTAATAATTTCTGACTGGCTCGTAGCAGATGACCCCTTCCTTTTCATTAAGTGCTTCTGGTGTAGATATATTGTTAGCATCATTAAGCTCGCAATTTCTTGTGGTGTTTACCCAATACAATAAAACGTCACCGCTATCACTGACTTTTGCTAAACATTTAATTATTCATGGTTGATAAATTAGTCATTTGTTTCTGCGTGTTTTGGATGGTCTGTGTTGAGTTTCTTCGCCTACAGGCGATAATCGATATCTGCATGCAAAAATATGAAAAAAAAAAAAAAAAAAAGAAATTCCCATTATTCTCGGATTATGTTCGATCTTTAGAGTAAGGGATATTTCCGAAATCCGGTTGTGCTGACGTGTCATAAGCTTTCGGAAACCTGGGTATTTTAAAGCGGGCAGAAATCACAGGGAGAGTTCCAGCTCTTGTTCGGCTGTGTGCTGTGTGCTGTGCTGTGCAAAATTTGAATACTTTTTATGTCTTCGTATAGAGTTCGACGTACACAAAGTTCTCGTGCAAAGGAGCGAAAGTGTAGTTATCGACTGAAAGCAAAGTTACCGTTTTTATCGTTCTGAATGAGTATATTTTAGTAATAATGCCATTGTGTTTAGAACTACTTTAATTTCATCAAAATGCATCTAAATCTGTATCACAGTCGTACCTGTAGCAGCGGGGTGACCACTTTACTGACAGTTTTCAAAGAATAGGGGTAAAACGACCTGAAATAACTAACGTTATGAAACGCTATTTTATGCCATAATTGACCACTACCAACATTGATTTCGGGAGATACACATGGATGAAATTTTACTTGAAAATACAGGGGGAAGACAATATAAACGGGCTGCTGGGACTCACTAATGGGTGACCCCGACCGCTTACATGTAATAAAGGTGACCGCTTAATAGAGGCGAAAATTACAGTAATTAAGGTGACAAAAGGTCGGGACTTTAAAAACCGACCGCTGAATACGGGATGACCGCTTAATACAATGTCTCTTAATATAGGTCCGACGTACTTTTCTACTTTCTGCAATGTCAATGATCCAGTACTATTAACGTTGATACTAACAAGAGGGGGACATGGGTCTAGCAACATTAGCAGAACTGATACTTCTTCAATTCCGGCGCTAAAAGTTTCAGCTGCACTTAGAAGTGTGCTGAACAAATTTACACAGAACTATGTTAGGAAATACAATTCTCTAGGTCGAGTGTTAAATTCTACACGATGTTGATATTGTCATAATAACATAATGGGGTTTACCCCCGTTTAAATGAATTGAAAGTGAACACCTTAGCTTTTTCTTCTGGTTTCTTCTATTTTGGCGACTTGATGGTTCTGGTATGTTTCACTCTTCTATTTTTAATATTGGCAAAGGTAGTGCTGACTGACTTAGTACATCAGCCAAGGTGATAGGTGGGGGCAGAGTGTTTAGTACTCGGTTTTGTTATAGCACTCAATTCCGACTTCTAGTGCAAAATTTGCCGCTGACTTCCTTCTCGAGAGAAAAAGTCAAACTCGCTCGGATCAGCGTCAATTATTTATGGCCGCCAATCCAGAATTCAGTTGTAGAGGCTGACGAGGACGAACAATGGAATGCTGGGTTAACAGTAGCACATCTACCAAATCATCTTTTATTCCCCCTGGCCTTCAGTCAAATTCACACCAACGGTCGCTGCCACCAACTGTCGCTATGATAACCATATGTTGGACCATAGGGAGAGAAAGCTTTACACTCTTCACATCTGTTTCCACGGATGTTGACCAACTCGTACCAAGCACAACGAACATCTTGATTAACGTCAGGCTCAGCTAAAAGTTCGTTTTCGGCGAAGGTCGTGCGAATGTAATCTCGAAAATCGATTTTATCGGTCAAGAAATTGCACGTGGCACGCCAGTGAGAGGAGACATCCCGGATGGACTGCATTCGGGACTTTGCAAGGCGGTAACTATTCCATCCAGGCGTATCTTCGTTGGTTGGGAAGTCGTGCTTATAAAATGCTTTTCCATAGTAAGGGTTCTTGTTTTGCAAAGAGTGGGACTGGATCAGATTCCATACGAAACCTAGTTCCGAATGAAAATCGCAATATACTGGGAAGGAGTTGTTGAATTGGTCCACGATGCTAAAAATTCCATTTGAAGATGTTTTGTTAAGAATCTTAATATCTTGGCATGACCGTGGAAGTAGAGGATATTGGCACCTGTGTCCCTTGAAGACCCGTGGACAATCGCACTGGAATCTTCTTTTGTTCACGTGACATATGTTATAACACGTGCCTCCATTTTGACAGGGGGCGGAATCGCAGCAATGACTTTGGAAAATTGGGTGAGAGCAAATTTGTTGGGAAACTCCCCACAAAATAAATCAAAGCTGATTTTACGTGTTTCATTTTACCACTCGAACTACAAAGATAGCTGAAATAATACAATTCTACAATATTCTCCTGCCATGTTATGAAACCTTGAAAACGCCCCCATTTTTCAAGGAGTGTACAAATTCGTGACATTTTCCTACCGAAATTCTTCCGTGGCTAGCAGTAGTTTTTCTTTGCCTCCGTCTATTGTTTGTTTTACAGTAGCTTAATAATTTATACTGTTTTCATTTTCCTCAAAATGGGAGGCTTTTAAATTATGACCACGTTTTCCATGGATTGCGCAAATTAGTGACATATACCTTATGAAATTTTTCAGTGGCTAGCAACGCCTATTTGACTGTATCTATGGATTTTATGGTTATTGAAAATTATTGTAACTTTCTAACTAATTCTTTTTTCCACTTCCCTTCAATGGAAGGCTTTTAAAATAACCGTCGAATCATCGATCAGAAAATCATCTGAAACCCTTAAACTAAGTTCAGTCGAGATTAATAATATTCCTTTCCCCCTTTTCTGGTAAATGAAATAAAACAAAGAAACAAAGCTGCTTGGTGCTCTTTCCTTAGTGGTAACGCGTGTTATTCTTGTTTTTTTTTTCAATTAACTGCTTTAAGTTGGTGCAAAAAGCTTTTACAGTATTAAGACTATAATGTTATGTATAAGATAAAGGAAATCTCACATTTTAACTGGCTCGTGGTAGTTGACCCCTTCCTTTTCATTAAATGCTTCTGGTGCCAGTTTACTATTGGCATCGTTAAGCTCACAATTTTCTGTGGCCTTTACCCAGTTGAAGTTGAACGAGAGACATTGACAGTTCGCCACACAAATGTGGAAACATTGCTGCCAACTTGCGACGCTCAATCTTTTAAAGACATAACCAACAAGTGCAGTGTTGTATTTTGAGTCTGTGGCCAGGGAAAGAGATATCTTTTCACAAAGTCCATTTGAACACTGACTACTCGAGGCATGAATAACAAACACCAATGCAAAGATAAGCTGTGCAATAACAGAGTCCCTGTAACGACCCATTATAGCACCGTTTAGAACTTTGCCAAGCTAGCTTGCCCAAAAGATTTCAAAGGTCGAGCGAAAGTTCCTAGAAGTGAAGGACCTCTTTCAGCAGTCGCCCATTGAAATGTTACGGTGCTGGGAGAATATGCCTTTACATGAGGAACCGCATTGACTTTGGTTCGTGTCCGTAAGGTATCTCTGTTGCTGAGGAAGTGATTATTACAACACCATCTCCCGCAATGAGAGTAAATTAGTTGATCCAATCAGAACTTCGACAATACGACAATACGTCACCTCTATCAACACTTTTGGTAAATGTTGAATTATTCATCAATGATATAAATTAGTTGTTTGTTTCTGTGTGTTTTCGATGGTCTGTATTGAGTTTTTACGCCAACAGGTGAGCATCCGCAAAAGTATGAAAAAAAAGAAAATTCGCATTTATATGTCCGATCTTTTGAGCAAGGGATATTTCCAACATCTGTACTGACGTGTCATCAGCTTTCGGAAACCTTCTCGAGATTTCAAAGCGGGCAGAAATCACAGGGAGAGTTCCAGCTCTTGTTCGGCTGTGTGCTGTGTGCTGTGCAAAATTTGAATACTTTTTATGTCTTCGTATAGAGTTCGACGTACACAAAGTTCTCGTGCAAAGGAGCGAAAGTGTAGTTATCGACGGAGAGCAAAGTTACCGTTTTTATCGTTCTGAATGAGTATATTTTAGTAATAATGCCATTGTGTTTAGAATTACTTTAATTTCATCAAAATGCATCTAAATCTGTATCACAGTCGTACCTGTAGCAGCGGGGTGACCACTTTACTGACAGGTTTCAAACAATAGGGGTAAAATGACCTTAAATAACTAACGATACGAAACGCTATTTTATGCCATAATTGACCAGTACCAACATTGATTTCGGGAGATACACATGGATGAAATTTTACTTGAAAATACAGGGGGAAGACAATACAAACGGGCTGCTGGCACTTACTAATGGTGACCACGATCGCTTACATGTAATAAAGGTGACCGCTTAATAGAGGCGAAAATTACAGTAATTAACATAACAAAATATCGGGACTTTAAAAACCGACCGCTAAATACGTGATGACCGCTTAAAACAACGTCCCTTAATATAGGCTCGATGTACTTTTCTTCTTTCTACAATGTCAACGATCCAGTACTATTAACGTTGATACTAACAACATTAACAGAACTGATACTTCTTCTATTCCGGTACTAAAAGTTTCAGCTGCACTTAAAAGTGCTGAACAAATTTTCACAGAGCCATGTTGCCCTGTCTTTAGTGCAAATGTACACATTCAAAGGAGGAAATGCAATTCTCTGAGTCGAGTGTTAAACTCTACACGATGCTGATATTATCAAACTAACATACTTGGGTTTTCCCCCAATTAAATCAAATAAATAATGAACATCTTAGCTTTTTCTTCTGGTTTCTCCTATTTTGGTCACTTGATGGTTCTGCATTTTTTAATAATATCTTCCATTTATAATATTGGCCAAGGTAGTGCTGGTGTTATGACTAAGTACATCAGGCGAGGCAATGGGGGGGGGGGGAGGTTGGGGGGGGCAGAGAGTTAACTACTCAGTTTTGTTGTAGCACTCTATTCCTATTTTAAGTGCAGAATTTGCCGCTGACCTTCTCATCGCGAGCAAAACTGAAACTCGTTCGGTTCAATGTCAATTATTTAAGGGCCGCCGATCCAGAATTCAGTTGTAGAGGTTGACGAGGACGAGCAACGGAAGGCTGAGTTAACATGGCCATATTCACCAAAGTTGTCTTCATCCTCTATTCCCCCTGGCCTTCCGTCAAACTCACACTCTTGTGGCTGCCACCAACTGTCGATATGATAACCATACTGTGGACCGTAAGGAGAGTAAGCTGTGCAGTTTTCACACCTGTTTCCACGGATGTTGACCAACTCGTACCAAGCACAGCGAAAATTTACGTCAGGCACAGCTAAAAGGTCGTTTTTAGCGAAGGTCGTGCGAATGTAATCTCGAAAATCGATTTTATCGGTCAAGAAATTGCACGTGGCACGCCAGTGAGAGGAAACATCCCGGATGGACTGCATTCGGGACTTTGCAAGGCGGTAACTGTTCCATCCAGGCGTATCTACATTGGTTGGAAAGTCGTGCATATAAAATGCTTTTCCATTGAAGAGGCCCTTGTTTTGCAAAGAGTGGGACTGGATCAGAGTCCACGCGAAACCTGATTCTGAATGAAAATCGCAATATACTGGGAAGGAGTTGTTGAATTGGTCCACGATGCTAAAAATTCCATTTGAAGATGTTTTGTTAAGAATCCTGATATCTTGGCATGACCGTGGAATTAGAGGATATTGGCACCTGTGTCCTATGAAGACCCGTGGACAATCGCAGTGGAATCTTCTTTTGTTCACGTGACATATGTTATGACAAGTGCCTCCATTTTGACAGGGGGCGGAGTCACAGCAATGAGTTTGGCAAATTGGGTCAGAGCAAGTTTGTTGGGAAACTCCCTACAAAATAAAATGACGCTGAATTGAAATGTTTCATTTTACCACTCGAACTACAAAGATAGCTGAAATTAAACATACTTGTTTATAAACACCTAAAGACGTAAAACTCGCCTAAAGGATAATGGGAGTAGCCTCGGAATTTTCCATATTACCCTTCGAAAAGTGAAAAATCGTGATTTTGCAACATTTTCTGCGATTTTTAGCACCATTTGTTTTTACTTTTAAGACCCCGTCTTCCATGGATTATACAAACTCGAGACAATTTCGTAATTAAACTCTTCCGTGGACAGCAATGCCTCTTTGTCTTCGTCTAGAGTTTGTTTTCCTGTAACCGTTAATAATTCATATTGAATCCGTGACATTTTCCCAAATGAAATTCTCCCTTGGCTAGCTGCGTATCTTTTCTTTATCTGTATTTGTGCGGCTCTTGAAACCTATTGCAACTTAATAATTCATAATGTTTTCACCTTCTTTCAATGGGAGGCTTTTAAAATAACCGTCAAAAATTGATCAGAAAATTAGTAACACACTTTAAGTAAGTTCAGCCGAGGTTTTCGAGGCACGACATTCTTCGAAATAATATTGTTATTCCTCTTTTCTGGCAAGTGAAATGAATAATAATAAAAAAAAACCAAGCTGCTTATTAAGTAAGAAAAAAAATTCCCTAAGCTAAGTGGTATGATAAAGACGATGACGTTGGGTATTAGTAGAAAAAAGATCTCACATTTTTGTCGAAGTAATTTCTGACTGGCTCGTAGTAGTTGACCCCGTCCTTTCCATCAAGTGCTCCTGGCGTCAGTTTACTGTTAGCATCGTTCAGCTCACAATTTTCTGTTGTGTTTACCCGGTTGAAGTTGAACGAAAGACACTGACAATTCGCCACGCAAGTGTGGGAACATTGCTGCCAGCTCGCGACGCTCAATCTTTCAAAGACGTAACCAACAAGAGTAGTGTTGTATTTTGAGTCAGTGGCCAAGGAAAGAGATATCTTTTCACATAGTCCGTTTGTACAGTGACTGCTCGAGGTATAAATAACAAACACCAATGCAAAGATGAGCTGCACAGTTATGAAGTGCCCGTAATTATCCATCCACCTTTTAGAGCTTTGTCAAGCTAGCTTGCCCAAACTAGTTCCGATGGCAAAAGTTTCGAGGGACCAAGAATCCCTTCAGAATTCGCCCATTGAAGTGTACCGGAGCCTGGAGAATATGTCTTTATACAGAAATTTGCTAATACATTTGTTTTTTATTTGCCTTTGCTCTGTCAGAGGCAGTTGTTGATATTGATAAAAATCTATAAATTGAACGTCATCAGCGGGGCTTTTTGGCTCTTAGTTAGAGTTTGACTTGGTCATGAGAAGACACACAGGGCTTGCACTGTAAGTATCTCTGAGAGCTCCATACAACTCCTTATAATAAAATTATAAGGAATTGTACGGAGCTTTTTTAGCATTAGTCGAGGTGCAGCAGGTGTTGTCACCTATGATCCTCGCAAGGATCATACATGACAACACCCGCTGCGCTACGACTAACGCTGAAAAAGCTCCATACAATTCCTTATAATCAAATTATAAGGAATTGTATGAAGCTGTCCGGGATACTTACAGTGCAAGCCCTGTGTGTCTTCTTATGAGGTAGCAACCCTTATGTGTATGTCGCTTAGTAACCTCCACACAAAAAACCATTATCGTTTGTTTGTTTTTTTGTTTTTTCTCTAGGTGAGGGAATTGCACTAAAATATAAGCTATATTCAGCCATAAATAATAAATAAATATTCAATTAAACACGCCATGCATGGAACAGCTACTTTTGATTTGAGTATATATAGTTGTTGTGGCTTGCATCCAGCTCACAGATAAATGTGCGGAGACAAAAACTGTTAGAGTAAGATATCGTCTTTTCACGAGCGTGGAAAAGAGAAAAATTCTGGGTCTCTATGAGGAGTCGAACCTCGGAAAATCGAGTTCCACCCTTCGATGCTCTACCACTGAGCCTCACATGCAAACTGTTATTACGAGGTTAATATGGAACACAGTTCCCGCAAACTGCTTTTTCCCACGCTCGTAGGAAGACGAAAAAAAACGTCTTTCTCTATTTCATCTATTACCATCTTTCTCGATCTGTTTACAAAAACTAATTTTGATTACGAAATGTAAACCTTGTTTCTTAAATGACGATGACTAAGATCACTTCTCAAGAGTGTCCCAATTATTTTATTTTGTTTTTGTCCGATTGCTTTTTTGAGAGTTGCTGAAACCGTGTTATTATATATCAGTATTGCATCAGCATCAGAAAAATATTTGAATTGACCAAGTCCTGTATTTGGGTGATTTCAAAATGGATGTAATAAAGTGGTAATTGAACCTCGTGTCGTGCAATTTTGGTCTGAAATCATACGCGTGATTTCAAATCGAACTCGCGCTGCGCGCTCTTTGGATTTTGAAATTACGCGTATTATTTCAGCCCAAATTGCGCTCCGCTCAGTTCAATTACCATTATTTATTATATATATATATATATGTTGTGGTTCAATTTTATCCTTGGTATAGATTTTATTTTCCATTGTTTTTGGTTATGGTAATGTATGATAATAGGGTTGAAACAATGGAAACTAAAATTTAAACCAAGGATAAAATTGAACCACAACATATATATATATATATATATATATATATATATATAACAGAAAAAGCAGAAAATAAATAAAACAGCACATTTCTGGTGTTTTCCTTTTGAAAACATCTCAGCGTCCCCACAAGACAACATCATCGTTGAAATAAAGGCTCTTTCTGAATGGCACCAAAATGGAAGGATTGGGTCTTGAAACTTTTCAAATATGGACTGGGATCCGGTCTATATTAATATCGGGAAGAACAGGATTGATAAAGATTGGGAAATGGACACACCTTTGGAAAATGTTAAAAATTATTAAGCCGGGATGATACTGTGCTCGAGGCTAAATTAAAACAGTGAAACCGGTATGTGAGCGAAACTGATCAACAAGAAAGTAGTCCGATCTCTAAATCGATGAATAAAAAATTGTGAAAAATCTGTCGATTTATCGGTCAACCAACTAATTACTCTGAGGAATAATCAAATGTATTTTCAAGTTGTAAGCTTTTACCTGTATTAGAGACCGGTCTCATTATTTATCGCCCTTGAGAAGTGAGGGGGGGGGTGGGTGGGGAGGATTTTTGTTGCAACAAACGAGCATTTAAGTGATCCTCCCCTTATAGTATATGCTGTTTTTTCCCATTATACTGACAGTGGAAGATATAATGATGCCCCTTTTTACCATCCCCACTCCAGTGTTACTATCTACTTCCTAGCCCACATTTCAGTTCTCATGTAATTTGAACTGGACGCAGAAACGCAGGACACGGTGTATCGTTCTCGATCCTTTTTGGACGCAAATTATTCGAGTGGGAATATCTACAAAGTCTTTTCTCTCAGCGTCACTCTGTGTACGACATAAGAAACTCTGAGGGAAGGCTGGCCTTGCCCAAACCAAACACCAATTATTTGAAACGAAGCTTCTCTTACAGCGGGGCCATGTTATGGAATAAATTTCCCAAAAATTTAAAAAATGTTTCATCCATTAACCATTTTAGGCGAAATCTTAATGTGGTCGATATATAGGATTCCCACACGGCAATCATGTAAAGCAGTTGTCTTAGTTTTTAATTTGTAACTGATGATTTTCCGTGTTTAAATAAAGATTTACATACATATATAAAATTGAGCGTCTTCTATCCAACCTACATTCTTCAAACTTGGTGAATACAATCTTCTGCTCAGCGTTTTAACGTTGCGATTCATGAATTGCGTAAAATTCGATTTTGGGACAAGTTATTTGCCATGGGATTCCCATACAAACACTGTAATTTCTGACCGCTTTGCCTACCCGTAAAGATGGTGCCGTGACAAGGCCGAGCTATTCGTCGCCTGTCTGCGAGAAGTGCGCAGTGCAGCGATATTTCCTATGCTTTCATCAAAAGCCTGGCTCGGCCACTTTCAGATGAAATGAAAGAAACAGCGACTCATTTTTTCTTCCGGCGCTTATCAGTACAATTTTTTAATTCACAGGTGCTGTTTATGTTGCCGGTTGACCTGTTTACTTTTGATGAAGGAGATGCGAAAATGTAAGTTGCTTCCGGTGAGCGCTAAGACACACGACCCGAGTCTGGTGGGTAAACAGTTGAAGGGTCACTAAATGCCAATGGTTCCCCACCCTCGTTAGATATTTTGAATTGGTCATCGTTTAACGTCGTCCAATCAGTAAAGGGCAATCAGCGTGACAGTTTCTGGCTGGCAAATGAGAATCTTGCTACGTATACCAGACGTTAAAATACTGTGGGATTTTGACTTTCTTCCAGGGCTAGCTCCGGTCCGTTTGAATGGATTTTCGATTGGAAGGTACGAGGAGAATCGTGCATCTTTTGACCTTAAAGCTGCGAAGTTTGAAAGCCGAGCGATGCGATTTTCGGGGTCAAAATCGCTCGGGCGCTTGAACTCTTTCAAAACAAGGCTTCCACCCTTCTCTTTCTTTAATGCATTAAAAAATGCACGAAATCAGACTTATTCAAAATCGCTAAAAAAAAACATTTATGAGGCAAAAGGACGACTATGCACCACAAGTAAAGTAATTCAACGTTTATTTCGTCGCGCTTCACAAAAGAATATACTATTTTTTCCCGTGTGATTTGGTCGCATTAATTTTTATGGCTTTAATGCTTTAATAGGTTTACTCCTAAAACAGTTAAAACTATACTAGGAGTTTTTACAGTATATAACTTAGAACTATATTTAAAAGTATTAAAATGGTGATGACAATAACAAATAATAACATTGATTATAAAACAATAGTATTTCTAAAATAAATAATTAAAATTAATATACACCGCATAAATAGAAGCTCTACTGTCTTTAAATATATAAGGACACATTGGCCTTGAAATCATCTAGAGAGTTAGGGATTTGAGGTAAGTTCATACTGTTCCAAGTTCTGATAGTTTTGGGGTAGAAGGAATATTTGTATGTGTCATTCAGGGTGCAAAGCTGTTGGAATGGTACACAATTTGGGTACCTTGATGGTCTGGTAATTTTGCATTATCTCGGATGGTGGTGAGATCCCAACAAGGCCCCTATAGATTTTGTAGAACATGCAGGTTTGATTTATCAGTCTTCGACGTTCCAAAGAATCCCATCCTAGTGATTTAATCATCTGAGAGACACTACTGTGACGAGAGTAATCATTATTGACAAACGTTGCGGCACGTCGCTGGACCATCTCTATCTTATTGACATTGCACTGTTTATATGGATTCCACGCGCTACTCGCATATTCTAATTTAGGACGAACAAGCGAGCAATATGCAGTATTCTTTACCTTTACATTGCACTGTTTATATGGATTCCAAGCGCTACTCGCATATTCTAATTTAGGACGAACAAGCGAGCAATATGCAGTATTCTTTACCTTTACATTGCACTGTTTATATGGATTCCACGCACTACTCGCATATTCCAATTTAGGACGAACAAGCGAGCAATATGCAGTATTCTTTACCTTTACATTGCACTGTTTATATGGATTCCACGCACTACTCGAATATTCTAATTTAGGACGAACAAGCGAGCAATCTGCAGTATTCTTTACCTTTACATTGCACTGTTTATATGGATTCCACGCACTACTCGCATATTCCAATTTAGGACGAACAAGCGAGCAATATGCAGTATTCTTTACCTTTACATTGCACTGTTTATATGGATTCCACGCACTACTCGCATATTCTAATTTAGGACGAACAAGCGAGCAATATGCAGTATTCTTTACCTTTACATTGCACTGTTTATTTGGATTCCACGCGCTACTCGCATATTCTAATTTAGGACGAACAAGCGAGCAATATGCAGTATTCTTTACCTTTACATTGCACTGTTTATATGGATTCCACGCGCTACTCGCATATTCTAATTTAGGACGAACAAGCGAGCAATACGCAGTATTCTTTACCTTTACATTGCACTGTTTATATGGATTCCACGCACTACTCGCATATTCTAATTTAGGACGAACAAGCGAGCAATACGCAGTATTCTTTACCTTTACATTGCACTGTTTATATGGATTCCACGCACTACTCGCATATTCCAATTTAGGACGAACAAGCGAGCAATATGCAGTATTCTTTACCTTTACATTGCACTGTTTATATGGATTCCACGCACTACTCGCATATTCTAATTTAGGACGAACAAGCGAGCAATCTGCAGTATTCTTTACCTTTACATTGCACTGTTTATATGGATTCCACGCACTACTCGCATATTCTAATTTAGGACGAACAAGCGAGCAATACGCAGTATTCTTTACCTTTACATTGCACTGTTTATATGGATTCCACGCACTACTCGCATATTCTAATTTAGGACGAACAAGCGAGCAATCTGCAGTATTCTTTACCTTTACATTGCACTGTTTATATGGATTCCACGCACTACTCGCATATTCTAATTTAGGACCAACAAGCGAGCAATATGCAGTATTCTTTACCTTTACATTGCACTGTTTATATGGATTCCACGCACTACTCGCATATTCTAATTTAGGACGAACAAGCGAGCAATCTGCAGTATTCTTTACCTTTACATTGCACTGTTTATATGGATTCCACGCACTACTCGCATATTCCAATTTAGGACGAACAAGCTAGCAATATGCAGTATTCTTTGCCTTTACATTGCACTGTTTATATGGATTCCACGCACTACTCGCATATTCTAATTTAGGACGAACAAGCGAGCAATCTGCAGTATTCTTTACCTTTACATTGCACTGTTTATATGGATTCCACGCACTACTCGCATATTCTAATTTAGGACGAACAAGCGAGCAATCTGCAGTATTCTTTACCTTTACATTGCACTGTTTATATGGATTCCACGCACTACTCGCATATTCTAATTTAGGACGAACAAGCGAGCAGTACGCAGTATTCTTTACCTTTACATTGCACTGTTTATATGGATTCCACGCACTTCTCGCGTATTCCAATTTAGGACGAACAAGCGAGCAATACGCATTATTTTTTACCTTTACATTGCACTGTTTATATGGATTCCACGCACTACTCGCATATTCCAATTTAGGACGAACAAGCGAGCAATCTGCAGTATTCTTTACCTTTACATTGCACTGTTAATATGGATTCCACGCACTACTCGCATATTCCAATTTAGGACGAACAAGCGAGCAATATGCAGTATTCTTTACCTTTACATTGTACTGTTTATATGGATTCCACGCACTACTCGCATATTCTAATTTAGGACGAACAAGCGAGCAATATGCAGTATTCTTTACCTGGGAAGAACAACCGGAAAGGATTCGTTTAAGAAGGCCAAGGGTGGAGTTTGCCTTGTTGCAGATATTATCGCAGTGTTGATTCCAAGACAAGTTATCAGTGATTGTTACTCCCAGGTAAGTTGTGGAAGGGACTTGTGACATGATTTTACTGTTCATAGAGTAAGTGAAGTTAACAGGTATTTTCTTTCGATTAATTCCGAGGTGGTAACATTTGGACACATTGAAACAGAGCTGCCAGGTCCTCGACCATTGGTACAGAAGATCAAGGTCTTGTTGTAGAGTAAGACAGTCCTGGTGTGAGGCTACCTCTCTGTAAAGAACACAATCGTCTGCAAATAGCCGGAGCTTAGATTGGATTGAGTTTGATATGTCATTTATGAACAGTAGAAATAGTGCTGGACCCAAAACAGAGCCTTGAGGCACTCCAGACACAACAGGTCTTGACGAAGAGTGAGTACCATTAACTGAGACACTTTGCTTGCGGTTTGACAAAAAGGCCCTAATCCAATTAAACATGTTACCCCTTATTCCGTAGTAATCAAGCTTTATAAGTAATCTTTCATGGGGAACAGTGTCAAATGCCTCTGAGAAGTCTATTAGCAACACATCTGTTTGGCTGCGGAAGTTTATACCTTTGTGGCCCAGTCATGTATTGCAGAAATCAGTTGAGTTTCACAAGAAAATTTTTCCCTAAATCCATGTTGATGGTTGATGAGGATATTATGTGAGGAAAGATGTTTCGCCACGTGACTGAAAATAATGTGTTCCATTACCTTTCAACAGATTGAAGTTAACGAAATGGGGCGGTAGTTGGCAGGTTCTGATTTATTACCCTTCCTAAATTTGCTGTCACAAAGGCATTTGACCGATCAGATGGAATTTCATTGCATTCATATGACTGCTGAAAAATAAATGCTAGCCAGTGAGATATTGATTCAGAAAGTTCCTTTAGTACTTTTGCTGGAATTTCATCCGGTCCACATGCCTTCCTTCCGTGTAGTTCTGAGGGAAAATAGAATAAGTTGAGACTTCCGGACACAGCTTGGATTCAGTTCCTAGGATGACATCAGGATTGTATAAGTCAATGAGAGCTTGGAATTTTGTAATATGGTCAAATCCTTCAAGGCCATTGCAGTTTAAAATCATTACGGAGATTTTCTTTCTGGGCTTAAGCTGTTCTCTTCGACTTCTTGAGCCAGAGCTCAGCATGGGCTGGTTTCTTGCGGTATAAAAGTAGAGTTCATATTTGGCTGTACATCTATATCAAACATTTCGAAAATAGATTCGCAAAACCTGACAGGTATTCAAGCTTATGTTAACACACCGATCTGAAGGATTCTTCGCTGTTTAAAGCGTCTTGATTGAAGAACAACACGCAAAATCTTTTAGTAGCAATAATCCGGCAGTTCCATACACACAGCTTTTGACCGAACGCAGAGGTATATTGTACTGCCATTTAAAACTTTTCATTCAATAAAAATGATAAGCAGCACTCTTTCATAAAATATACTCAAATAAATTTAAACTTAGGTGGTCGCCTTCACCCCTTGACTTGACATCTGTTGTGCGGAGGAACGAAAACGAGTGGGTTTTAGAATTTTATATCTGCTTAGAAAACTGAACAGGGAGGTCTAAATTAACCGAAGAAGCGAATACAAACTCCAACCGGCCATAGAATGTCAAAACAACGACAATAAACACGCACCTTATGATGAGAAAAACTGCTTTGAAGTTCGGAGGTTCACGACGACGGGAAACAGGTCCTTCTCAAGTCGTCGACAAGACGACGACGGAATTCTTGGTTCGCGCTTGCGCAGTGACGTTTGCGTTACTTCCGGTCATCGTCCTCCGTTCGTCGTCGTTGTTGCTTAAAGCTCCCTATTGTCGGGGATATATGGTCATTTCTAGGAGAACTCTTCAATGTCCAATAAGGTTTGTTTTTCCCAAAATTTAATATCACATTTATTAACTCCAAGTAATTTTGTATTTTTCAAAAGGGTTGGAGTTTCACCACTCTGTGAGGCCCCGCATTCACTGAGAAGTTTTCAACACTTTGGCCCATAATTTCAGCTGTGCAATACATTGCTTTGCAACGTGTACAATTCTGAGCTAATTTTTTCATATATATTATTAATATGTAAAAAATACCGAAAATCATAGAAGAATAAGATGATTCACAACATTTGAAGATTTACCGCAGAAGTCCTTGTTCTGATGAAAGTTTCAAAAAACGTGGTTCACTCATCAAGTTTAAATTGAAATAGTAATGCTTTTTAACTTGGCAGTTACTGGTTGTGAATATATGAACCTCTGGGATACTGGTGCAGGGCACTATCAACTGAATTAACACTCAACTGGGAGCTGAATTTTTTTCAGGCCTTAATATCACTACGGCTTAACCCTATCACATTTAAAGAGTGCGTGACAAGCATCTACTTTCTCCTTTCAATATCACCCTTAAATCACACATTAAGGTTAGAAGAAAAAAGGAAATGATCACCAACGATGAAAGCTCTCGATTGTCAAACAAATTCTTGTCAGTATCTTAGGAAGTGTTTAGTGAACATCATGGAGAGTAATGCAAACTGATGTAAGGGTGTTAAGGATTAAGTGGTGTTCATCAGTCTCATATTCATTTCTTTAACTGCAGTTCACATATGACTTTTTTATATTCATAAACATTGACTTATCACTTGCTCCCAGTTGGCTTGTCAGCTCAGGTGGTAGAGCACTGCACTGATATCGCAGAAGTCATGGGTTCAAATCCCATACTGGCCTGAATTTTTTTCAGGCCTTATTGTCACCACTACTTAAGTAGTGTTTATTACTGTGAAGATCGCACTCATATTCCACCTTTTACCCTTTAAGAACACAAGATAAATTTTCATTAGTGCCACTTTATAGTTGAATAACACAAAAGGGTTATCAAGTTAGCAAGAAGACAATTGTTATGACAGTTTTAAATTTTAATTAGGCTGTTTGCTTCAATGTGAAAATTCATTTCCACCAATATACATTCATTTCAATGTGAAGTACATTCTTCATAGCTATTATACAATCAATAAAGACAGTTCTCAGCTACATGTACATTAGCAACTTTAGAATTCCAATCAAGTTTGTGTTCCAGTAATTGCCTATCCTTCTATTGCTTCCTGGTTTAAGCACTGCGGGATGTAGGTTTGCATAAAGCTAAATCATTGAGTGAATTTTGGACAGTTATTGTGTTCATAATTCTTTGGCCTGCTCTTAACAGAATTCCCTGGCGATAGTCTCTGAAGGTATCTGCAACCAAAAGGTGTTCTTTGTATTTGTCTTCAAACACCCTTACTAATCTTTCTCAATGCTTGTTTGGAACATGGTTATGTATTCTGAAAGCCTGTCGCGTTCCCGATGCTAGACACATGGTGTTGTGCACTGGAGTTCGCCAGTATAACCACAGTGTTGAACTTTAGACAAGTAACAGCATGAAACTCTTTATTCACTTAAGCGGGCAGTCTTTATACAGCACAGGTGGTAAAAACTATAGAATGGATACATGAAGGTTCAATATAAGGAAAACCAAGAGACTACGAAACTCGAAATGATAAAAATGAGGAATATTACAAGTGTAACTTGCATCAAATCTTGACTCCGAGGTAGAGAATTCCTAAACTCCGTTTGGCTCCGAAATGCTTTCGCTGCAGTGACTCCTCGCAACTGAACTACTTGCTAATAGAAGGCGAATTTAGTTCTTACATTTTGATGTAGGGGAAATAGAAATGAACAGTGCTTTGTGTAGCCAGCTTCGAGTGGATATTCGCTAGTCATGGAATAGAAATCAAACAAAGCACGCTAACAAATTTAATAGAAAGTCATTGAAAGTTTCTTAGTGTCTTTGTGCTAAAAACGGAAGAGTTACATAAGTACAAAAAGATTAGAATTCGTTTCCGTAAACGTGACAAAGCCATTTCTGCAAGAAGATCTGAACAGCTATGTTATCAGATACAAAGGCTCTTTAAAATCCTGTGGGAAAAATTAATTATGAAATTGAAATTTTATTGACATTGAAGAAGGCTGAAACCCCATCTTTTAACACCTGCATTCCTCAAGTGGTTTAGCTTCAAAGGCTTAACCGTATTTACTCATGTATGAGTCATACTCATATAAGGCAACCCCCCAATTTCAAGGTTAAACATCAGATTTTCATCATTTCTAATAAAAGAAGTAAAATTCAGACTGATAGAAATTTGCCAAAAAGTTAACCTCTTATTTCTGTGAATGTATTGAAAACACAGTGAATTAAAAAATATGCAGAGCAAAAAGTAACCATGTGCTGTGAATTTATTAGCACTTATTTATCTCACAATGATTTAAGCAAACACAAGTGCTTCAGTTTACTAGAGAAGTACTTTACTATATTTTTCAAATCACATTGAAAATGAAATCTTGCTTTTAACTGACAGTTAAAGTAGTACAAAGTTACACCAAAGAGCTTTGGAGGACCGCATGTAATGAACGAGACTTCCAACAGCCTTTGCCAGGTCAATAAGCTTCTGTAATTGTTCGATGAAAACAAAATCTCTGCACCGTAAACAGCAGCAAAGCTGTGTTAAGGCCACTTAAAGTTCATTTTTTCAAACTTTTTCGTTGATGAAGATTAGCTAAAAACTGACAAAATGCAAACACAATTAGAACTGGTTTTTTAAACTCAGTTTTTCAAATGGACTTCTGGCAATCATTATGCTAATTTTTTGGATTGCTTGACAGGTCTTTGTATAAGTCGAGAGTGACTTTTTGGGCTGGTTTATTGGTCATAAAAGGTTGACCTATACACAAGTAAATATGGTAACTGCCATTGCATTCCCTAGTCAGTTTAGTTAAAATCATTTTGTTCCACATTATGCTCATTTTATTCCACAATTTAGTCTAAGGTGATTAAGTGAGGATCATGATCCTGTTTCATGCACACATTTTTTAGAGAAAAATATTAATCCATGTGCAATGTGTTCTTAGAACAGTGTTTCACATGCCACTTTACATGTCCTTTCACCTGTCACTTCAAACATCATTACATGCACACCTCACAGGTCACTTAATGTCTCTTTGCATGCCACTTGACACAGTACTTGACATAACACTACAAATGTCATCATATACGTCACTTCACATGTCACTTCACATATCACGACACACATCACTTCACACGTCACTTCACACATCACTTGACATATTACTACACACATCACTTACATATGTCACTTCACCACTTTTCATGTATCACGTATTAATTTAGGGCTTAATGATGAATCATCTTTAAACCTTTTCAGCCACCCTCTTAGTCAGTTCACTACCCACTGAAATCACTTCATACCCACAATGGAGTTACATCTTTTCATGTATGACATTAATGTCTGGCATTCTTTCCATAATAAATATATTAATTTTCACCCAAACAATTTGACTCTGTGCAATAGTTTTTCTTGATGGTGGAAGTTACCAGATACTGTCTTAAAATGTTATGTTTTTGTTTCTGGAATTTTTTTTATAAAACTTCCTCTTCTTGTAGGTTGTTGAGCAGTTTAAAGTTTTGGCCATTTTTGACTTTGATCATACCCTTGTGGATGGCAACACAGACACATGGATAACAAAACTGCTTCCTTCAACCATGCAGATTATTCGAGAACATCAACGGAATGGTTGGTGTTGGACTAATATCATGGACAAGGTCTTTGGGATTCTTCATGAAGAAAATTTAAGCAAGGATGACTACGTAAGGTGTTTTGAATCTCTACAATTCACAGAAGGAATGAAGGATACTTGTCACTTTCTGCAGAGCAAAAAAATACCAACAATAATTATATCTGACTCAAACAGTTACTTTATTGATCACTTACTGGAACGTGACTCTCTACAAAATGCTTTCTGTTGCACGTATACAAATCCAGCAGTATGGCACAGCAATGGACGTTTACATGTCGAGCATCATCATGAACATGATTGTAATCAGTGTCCACAGAATCTCTGCAAACAGAAGGTTGTTCAAAAGCATCTGGCAGATCATAATCTAAGTTATGAGCATATTGTTTATGTTGGTGATGGCCACGGGGATCTCTGTCCCTGTCTGGCATTGAAGAAGGGAGACTACATTCTAGCAAGGAAAGAGTATAAACTTTTAAAGTGTTTGCAAGGTGAAAACCAGTCAGAGGTTAAGGCAAAAGTTGTTCCATGGGAAAGTGGCTTTGAAGTTTTGAAGTTGTTTCAAAAGTTATTTGAAACTTAAATAAATGTTATTTTTGCAATAATTATTTCAATTTTTTAAAACTTTATTGCTTCACTTCCCTTATCTTCCCTTGGATCCCTTTAGTACTTGAATCACCGTGCAAGTCTTTCAGGAAAATATGTGGGGTATGAATTCCTATTTCATTCAAATTATGCAGGCGTGACTTTTCCTTTTTTTGGTGGCAAAATTGCTTTCAGGAGCTCAAATTTGGAGTCTAAATTTTCAGCATCTCCACCAATTGGGGACAATTTTTGTACAGGCCGTTCCATATACCTTTAACTACTTAAAAATTGGGAAGCACGGATATTACTGATGGAACTTTGGTCAAAAAAATTTAAAATGTAAAGTAATTAAATGGCTTATTGTGCATAAATTATCATAACTTTCTATCATTTATTTAAGCCTTAAATTACCAAGAGCAATCAAGAGATGATAATTATCTCCTTACAATTTCAATTAAATATTAAGCAGAAAAGTGATGGCATGAGAATAATAAAGAAACATATCAATTAGGGAATTAGCAGTTTATCCAATACCAAATTCTTCAAACTAACTCACAAGAATTGTTCGGTAAACAGTAAAGAGAATTACTAATGAGTCCTTGAAGTGAAGGGGTTAATACAAAACTGATTGCAAAGTACTTATCATGTGCCTTGGGGCCACACGAATTGTTGCCTTGGATTCTTACTTAAATGTGATTTATATTATCATTTTTGATCATTTGACATGAGGGTGGCCATAATTTGCTGTAGTGTGTTACTTTTGTTTCAATCCAAATGGAGAAGTGTGATTTTGGGATTTTCCCAGAAAAATTACTAACAAGAGAGACATGTCACCTCTGTGATTTGGTGAAAATAAAGTCTGTGGATATTATAAAGTACAAGAGAATCCTTTTTTTTTTTTTAACCCTTTGTATCTCACAAATCCAGATAATTTGAACCTAACTGACTTCTATTCCTCACTCAACCATGTTAACATTATTCTAGTTTCTTGAACCTTCTGATAATTTTGCAATTATTACTTTTGCTAAGGAGGTAAAAATATTTGGGATTCCTCTTTAAAAACAAATTATGGGGAAACAATTACCAAGGATTATGAATTCAAGGGTTTTGTTTTTAATTACAACTGAAATTTTTAATTAAAAGCAAAAAAACAAAAATTGTAGGTCATGCTAGAAATTTGACTAAGTTTCTATGGAATAATTCTAAAAAGTATCATGTTTATCCTCTTTTTTGATGTTTGTAATCAGTTTCTTAACCCTTTAACTTCCAAAATCAGAATGCTAATTATCTCTTCTAGATGTTACACATATCCTTGCAAATTAGTTACCAGAATTGGTGTTACATCAAGATAACTTCAGCCTAATAAGTTTGAGTACATTCTCACTACCTATTTGTTAAAAAATGAATGGATATTATAGGGAGAGGTTAGGGAAGTACGTTTTTTATTGGGGGGGGGGGTGGGCCAGGGTATTTTAGAAATTATTTTGCCAAAAAAGTCGAGGCCCTCCACTTTCCAGATTGGATTAATGCATGACCCTTCATAAATGCCTGAACAAAAGGATCTGACCCTCCCCCCCACCTCCTCCAAAACAAAAACAACCGGAAGTAAAATAACTGACCGGAAGTGTTGCTCGCATAACCGTGTCTGCGCACAAAGCAGTTAATTGCGTGGCGTTGCACGGTGAAAACTCCAAAATGGGCATGGATGTGCGAGGAATAGAAAGAGGGAAATGCGCTTGTGAAGAACGCTAGGATTTCATGAGGTCAGATGGAGCAACTTGTAGCTATTGTGGCTGTTTGCCGACTCGCCGTTTTAAAAAGGATGCCTGCTACTCCTCTGACTCTGTTGGTAGCACGTCGGGTACGGGAACAAGTGAAAGTACAAGTCCAGAGAAGTGGAAAGATGAAGATCTGGGGTGGTTCCTGAACCCAAAGGGCGAATATATTGAGTATTCTAATAGCATTTTGTCAGAAAGGTGAGCTTTATATTGAGTATAGGCGAATGTGAGAAGTGGCAAACTAAGTAAATTTTGCGAGAAGGATGAGACTACCAGCGCTCCACTTCCAACTCGACGACCATATCCCGACTATGGCAAGCTACCAAACTTCCATTATCCCTCTTGGAGTGCAACTCCCACCGATGGCCGTGAGCCGGATGACTTCCAGCCTCGAGCTCAGATTAAGCGATTGTTTGAGGAAAGCGAACTTGTCAGTGGGGACAGTGAGGCTATTAGAAGGTTTTCAGATAAATAAATTGTCCCCGGAAAGCTTGTAGCGGAGTATGTAGAGTACCTTGCCCAGATAAAAATGCGCAAGGAGAAGAAGAAAGAGGAGACTGAAACTGGAGCGAATGGAACGGCTGAACCGGGAGTACATTGACATTGACTGGGTTGGACTGTACAACTCCGATAAGCTGTCGTCGTTGAGGGTGGACGAACCATCCTTTTACTTTTCCCATCACAAGATCACCTTCAACGAAAAGAAAGCTGAAAAAGTCGCAATGATAAAAGCGCACATTGGTAGCTTGCTGTACAATTTAATGGGGCGTCAACAACCTCGGAAGCCCCCACTCAGAAATGTACAGCAACAAGTGACCGCGTCACTTTCCGAGGTGGAAACTGACTCGCAAAGTGATGTGGTAGATCGAGTTGTCGGTTCAAGCCCGAGTAGCTCAAGCAACGAATCGTCACCGGCCACTGATTTTTATACCAGAGCCCCGCGCAGAAACATTACCGACGTCAAAATATGGACGAAAGCGGGCACGGGTCGAGAGAGACAATTACGTTAGTTGGGACAAGATAGTTTTTTGACATAATATTTCGACATCTGTTTAAAATGATGTAGATTGATTTAGACTGGTAGCTTTGTTTGTATATATAAGTTTTAGGTTTCTGTGCACCTCGCGTGTTTGGTAACAAATAATTAAAAGTGAACTAACCGACATGGAGTAGTTTTTTCCTTGCCAAAAAAAAAAAACTATGACCCTCCCCCGGCTGCGTATCAAACAGGTTTGACCCTCCCCAATTTGTAAAATATTTACTAATGACCCTCCCCTCCGAAGCCTCGGCCCACCCCCCCTCAATAAAAAACGTACCTTCCCTTACATGTTAATTGTCTCTGTGACTTATAGGGTTTTAATCCATATCCAATTGATACCCTATAGAAAGACAATTTTCTTAATGTAAACACTATGCTCAGAATACTGTGATTGATAGCAATCTGACTTAATTTCCCTCCTCCCCCCCCCCCCAAAAAAAATGTCTGAAATGACTGTTACTGGCTCTAGCTCTGTCTGTTCTAATCTTTGGTAGTGCAAGAATTATAGAGAAAAGGGAGACCAAGTTTATATTGACAGAGAAAGGGATTTTAAGTAATGTTTTCAGGAGAACAGCAGTCATTTATTTCTGAACTGCCCTAAAGTAAAGAAATTGAGATGGAAGTAGCAGGGAATTAGGGGCTGAAAATCTGGACATTGTCGTCAAGATTACTAGGATCAGTAAAAGCAAATACTATTGGGTGATGTTAAACAGTGTTTATTAATTAGATCAGTGTTAATTTGTTCAGACTGTTGTGTTAAGATAATGATAACCTCAGTTGGAAATAGTAATGCAGATTTGGCTGCTGTGGGAAAAAATGACAGTATTGTTTGATGTTTGCAAAGCTCCCTAGATGGTTGTGAAGAGCGTGTGTAGTTCTCTATCCTTGAAAAACATGCACTTAATAATTACTCTAATTATATTTTATCGGATGTCACTTAGGTGGTTTGCATTTGCAGGATTGATATTTACTCTGGGAAGATATAGCACTTTACCATTTCCTTCTACACGTTAATCATGCAAATACTAATTATATGTGCTGCTGTGATTTTGACAGAAGAGGTCATTCCATATGCCAAGAATACTTCATCCTTTGTCTTTTATGTGACAGAGGGTAATCTTTCCTACATAAAACGTTTATTAAATATTTGACCTAAACGACAACAGCGAACCATGCCCATGGAAAATATAAAGCTGTTTTGGAATGGTATTGTTTTGTTTTGTGTTAAAGAAAAAAAAAAACAATTGACATACAAATGAGATCTTACCTTAGGACTTTGAACTTCAATCCGTTATTTAACGCCCGTTGCCTTATTGTGTCGTTAATGGAATAATACATCAAAGCCTTTGATATGGAAATTTAAGGCCACAAGCCAAACAATGAAAATTGAACAATTAAAAAAGTTGCTGCTCAGGATGCCGCTCGTTTCACGACAGATATTTTCATATTTCTGTTTAAGTGTAAAAAGGGCGATTCCAGAAATAACAGTCCACATTTTGAGATTACACTTGACCGTTGGCCGGTTTAGAAAATCATTGTGGAAAAATAAAATTTGTCCCTCTTTAGAGAGGATGTGATAAGCGTGCTGGGTGGGGAGAATTTTCAAACTTGATCAATAACAGATCATTCCGTTATGTAGTTTGAATTGATTCCATTTATACTTTAAAAACTCTTAACACGGCCTTTGCTATACAATACTTAAAAAAAAAAGCTAGATTTAAGACATATATTTCTTTAGATGAACAGTATTTTCTGCTTTCGTTGAGAACTGGTGTGATGAGCAGTGATCAAACAAAATTTTCTCCTGCCTTACGAAGAGTCAAAAGATCAACAGTCTACTCGTTAAAATTGCACGCAGTTTAAAACGTGTGAACGATTGTTGTACGCTGGGGGTGAGTGAAATCCGTGGTTTCGTCTACTCGTTAAACTTCAAACGGCGCTTTTTGGAAATCACCAAGAGTTCTTATTATACACCTCATGTCCTTACGAAGGTAAGAGGTTGTATATATTGATTTTGGGATTAAGCATCTGAGGTGAAGCGAAATGATAGCGAACGTATCGCTTAGTTTCTTTCATCTCCAAGCGACCGCGACGTGTCATTTAGCAAGCTAGCGTTCAAATTTCAATGGTACAAGTAATGCCAGGATAGTCTTCTTGTCTGCTAGAAATGTCTGAAGAAGTTGTTACAAGCTCGTGTTAATGAGTGAAATTAACAGCGTTTCTTGTAGAAGCTAATGTCGCTAAGATTCGTTCCAATGACGGGGTGGGCCGAACCTTTAGTCGGCATGGGGTTTCTTTGTGCGGATTCGTATACAACGTTATATAAATAATCATTTTAATGGTTTCCTTCGATTCTGTTCATTCTAATGATGGAGAAAATGCTATTAACGTAGATAAGAACTTAAACTTCTACTAATGTGTGGAAACCCACACCAATGAATATATTACGAACTTCCTGTCGGCGCGTGGATATAGTTTACAATGGAATATATTCCGCGCTCACGTTGTTTGGAAACAGCCGAAATGTTGTCTTAGTTTTAATCAAATTACTTTTCTATGAAATTAGGTATATTCGTGGCGACCCGTCACGGTTAATACTGAGAGAGGCTGATCTCAGAACCACAGAGGTTGTTTATGTTGTAAGTGCCTTTGTTGCCCTTTTAGTGGTCGTGATATCGGCTGGCAATGGCATGAAACAGCTTCTCTGTTTCTTTCCTGCCTCGCCAAATTTTATTCTGTAAACAGAATCGATCAAACGATTGCACCTAAGAGTTTGAGGGTTCATTTTCCTTGGCGGTTTCGCTGAAACATTTCTCGTTCGGCAAGAATCCAAGAAAGTCCAGTTTGTTTATTTTGCGGAAAACCATTTTAGTTGTTTATTCAGATGAAGATTATTCCTTGCGATTTCCGCAAAAGTAATACTTCGACTGTAAGTTATTTTAATTTTCGTTCGGAATTAATCGCCTTATTCTTGTGGCTGAGTATTTTTGCCATGTTCAATTTTTGGGAGGCATATTTTCTTATAATATTATTTTCACTCTTTACCTTTACTGAAGGGAATTGAAAGGTAAGAAAATTGGAGTTGTCTGCTAATTTTAAATCAAATGGAAGCATACACTTAAGTTCTAGAAATATCCATACCACTTGTTGTCTGGTGAAACCAGTTTCCTTGAACTTTCTACCCTAATATAGAAATTAATTTACATTTTTGGATTTTATTTTCCTGTGCCAGTCAAACTGTAGCATGTCCTCCAGGATGCCCGCAATGCTTAAACATGAGAGATTGCTGATAAAAAAATAGAGTAAAACTGTTTGAGACTTGCTAAGGTATTCTGTATTAATGGTAATGATTTGAAACATATAATCATAAAGCTAAAAAAGCTTATCATTACATGCACACTCAGGGTTAATTACAGAGTATGCTTGGTATACAGGTTCATTTTAAAAGATTTTGAATAATCCAGATGATGTTTGTAAAAAATTAAGTTCCTGTAAGTAAAGTTGAGGGTTTCCTTTTGCATTGCACTAAATTAAAGAAAATTTCTCTCAAATGGAATTTACTCAGTTTGGTAGATGGTTTTTTTAATAATCTAGAGAAGGTGATGGTAGAAAGTGAGAGAATGTTAAAGTTTCCCAATGAACAATAATTAATCAAGAGATAATACAATTCTCAGGTATTAATTGCTAAAAAAAGCCCCGAGATATTTATTTTCATACATTTTTTTCTCTGTTCTGTATTATTTGGTTGAAAACTAAAACAACAGATTCACAGATTTGACAAAGATATCAATGTTATTAAACATTATTGAGTGTTAAATTAATTCTAGAGGTGAAAACTAATGGGCTAGTGAGCCAATCAGATCCATTTCTGATCAGGTAGTATGATGGTGAACACAAATATTGCTTCTAAAGAACTAAAAATTAATTAATTAAGTTAAGGATAGAGTAGTATTTTGTTATAGAGAGGCTATGTTTTTAAAAGCATGGCCTATCAAGCATGTACTTGTGATTATTAAAAGCTTTTTAGATACCAATCTGTTTTTAAGTAGACGGCTAGTCTGAGAAGAACAATGTTGTTAATTAAATATGAAACATGCCATCTCTTGAGGTATCTTGTTTTGACTGACTTCCTATTTGCATCTCAAAAGCTGTATTTTGTTTTTCTTGGCCATAACTCTTCCATGGAATAATAGCAGATTTTCTTAAATGTAGGTTGCATTTTATATCAATATCAACCTGAAGAATTGTCCTTTTTTGTCATAGCACTATCAAGTGAACACGATTGCATGGAAGGTGTTTTTATGGTTAATCATATTATCTTACTTGATGAAAAGGCAATGAAGCATGGAGTTCTTGTTCAATGTGCAATTTGTAATTCATACGAGTTTTTTAATAAGTGTTTACCCTGTATCATACTGCTATAAATATGTGTCACTTTAGCAGTACAGTGGCCTGCAACTTTTGTTACATTTTGACAGGGGGCTGCAATTATTGTAGAAAAGAAAATTTTAAAAGCAACCTGCCAATAATATCTTTATATTTATGTATATACAGATGTCATGATTGAACTTTAAAAGTAACTTTTGCTTGAAAGTGTTTTGATCACAAAGATTCTCAAGAAATTTAAATTTAAATTACAAAATGTAACATGTGGATATGGTGTGGAAAGCAAGGAGATGTCATTCCAGAATGCAGAAAATATTTTTAAACTGGCTACGACATCAATATTTGCATTTAGTGTATAGTATGAATCCTTCATATAAGGTAAACATTATTATTATCATCATTTTCATAATTATTAATCTCAAAGATCATAAGAAGATACCATGGAAGATGCTTAAAGTGTGCATCATGTTCTCTATTTCACAGATGAGTCCCACAACATGTGCAGTGCTGCTATTACTTGTGGCAGTGGTGTCTGATGTAGGGGGAATAAACAGCACGACAAGCCAGGGTGTAGGAAACAGTAGCTTGCAGGCCAACCTTAGCACTGCGATCATCCCCATAACTCAGGTCATCACAGATCTGCCTGTCAATGCCACAGATACTACTCCAGGGATAAAGAAGGGAAACTGTTATGACTTTGATGTGTTTGTCCTGAATAACCAACTTAACATACCATACACTGTCACATGCTGCATTGCTGTCCTCTGTGGATTTTACCTGGTTTTATTTGGTGAGATATTCTTCCAAACTTCTTTTATGTTAATATCCTTACAATAAAAACAATGATGTGCAGTTTATTCATGATTTAAAATACAAGTATTTATGATTGTAAAAGTTTTGCATTTGATGGAATAAATTTCACCATCATGAAAGTCCCATGGAAGAAAGATTGTGACATGTATGGAAAACATCACAATCACAAAGAAAGAAAATCCCAAGGAAATAATGAGGAAAGAAATTTTACAAGAGAAACTACAGAGGACATGTCAACAAAGATGTGAATTTTTAAAAATTAATTGCTCTACCAATAGATTTCTGCTAAGGCCTGTGTGCCCTAGTGTTGAGGAAATCATTAAAACAAACAAATAAACAAACAAACAAACAAACAAAGCATGCCATGTCATGACACCATTCATGTACATTATAAATGTGGATTTTTTAAAATAGAGCTTAACTTTTTGTAAGTTGTCATTTAGGGACCTTAAATTGTTGGTCATTTTAGAAATTAAATTTTCTTTAGTCACTGAGAAAATTGGTGTGTTGAAAGTAGGTAAGAAAGAGAGAGTTTACCCAACATGTACATTATAGATGAGGAAATCTAGCATTTCATTTAAATAAAATGTACAATGTGCTTACATTAAATGACAGAAACATTTATTTGGTCATTAGGACTATCTGTAATGTGGCATTTACTTTATTGGCAGGTTACCGATTCTTCAAGTGCAGCCTTTTCCTCTTGGGATTCTTACATGCCACCTTTGTCACTTATGTCATTTCTATCAACCATGCTGACCTGCCAATGTGGGGTATCATTGCTGTCAGTGCAGCTGTTGGAGTATTCTGTGGTCTTTTGACAATGTTCTGCTCATACTGTGGTCTATTTCTGGCAGGATTAGGTCTGGGATTTTTCTTTGGCATCGCCATATTCATTGTCATTGAGACATTTTACCATGTGACTTTCATGTGGATACCATTTGGGGTCCTTCTTGGCTTAAGTTTGATCTTCAGTTTATTAACATTAAGATGGCAGAAAGGATTTTTCATTGTGGCAACGTCTCTCATTGGTGCAGCACTGATAACAGGTGGTGTGGACTACTTCATTGAAGAGTTTGCGCTTCTTAATTACACACGGCAGCGCATCATGGCTGGTGATGTCCACATGAAATGCTGGGTGACATGGATCATCCTAGCAATATGGCCTGTCATGTTCATCCTTGGAAATGTGGTGCAGTTCTGTAAAACAGGAAGAAGTTTCAGTCACAAGAAAAGTGAGTTTAAATACATCTATAAGATACTTTTTGATAAGAATAAATTAGCGTTAGCTGAGAAAAAATCCCTCATTTACTCCTGATCTAATATAAAATTGGAAGGCAAATGGATAGAAGAATCTGTCATACTATCAAATGTGACTCAGGAGTTGAGCTCTTTGTATTTGAGAACAAAAACAATGAAACAACAGAATAAGGGTAATGAGGTACTTTTTTATTGTGATGTGTCCTGTCTTGTACACCAAGAAGTCAAGAGTTGTGTTCAGGAACACCTGATTTAGGCAAGGTTACACTTGAGGCAACACTAGCTTCTGATCTGTTGACTTGTATTAATGAAGATGCCTTTTTCTTGCAATAGTTCACCTTTGAATTATTGAATGGCAACTGCTTTGCCCAAACCTTTTTGATTTTCAATGAGTTTTTTTTGTACATCTTTTAGGGTCAGACTCTGTCTCCCTCCAAGGTGAAGATAAAGCAATGAAGAGATATCGCAGTCTGAACATGAATGGTGATGTTGTTGCCAAGGTAAGTGGGCATTAGATATCTGTTAGAATTTATAACAATTAGAGACAGTCTTATAACTGTTTACAATGATAAATCAATAAGATATTTTTGCTATTGCACAATTCATTAAAATGAATTATAACAAATTGATTAAGTTCTCTCAAAATTGCAATTTGATGCACCATTTAATTTGTTCTGCTTTTTTTGTTGTAGTCCTATTATACAAAAGATGAAGAGGAAAGACGTCCAACTGAGGTTTAACAGTTAAAGTTCACCAATGCTTGTGTGGCTGAGCTAACGCAGGAAATTTGCAGTCAACCAAGTGTGACAGTGAAGTGTTCTGTGTGCAATCTGGAAAGTACTTTTGCTGATCAATTTTAGTTTTAGTTTCAATGTGTCTGGTATTACCTTAAAAAACATGTAGATTGAGTCATTCAAAGGCTTAAAATCTTGTTAACAATAACTTTTTACATGCATAGATAACCGGTTATGAAAAAAATAATGCAACAAGTCAAATTTTAAACTTGTTTCTGATACTCAACAGACAGCTAATCACAATTAATTTTTCATCCACCCCACTTGTCCTGAGGCACTATTAAAATTGTACATGAACATGGTTGAAAGATGATGTAATTCAGTGAATGACACTGGCATACTTGGAAAAAAAAAGCTCTGAGTGTTCCCAACAGGAGTCAAACCTACGGCCTCAGTACTTAATTTGTAGATCACCAGGCTTAAATTTATTATCTTCATTTCTGTTATGTGAACATAAGTACCATATTACCTTGAGTAAGTGCTCATGCTCAAATAAGCACTCACCCCTTAGGCCATAATGGCAAATGAGCACCCCCCCTCTTCACTTTTGTTAAATAGTAGGCATACAAAGAAAACCTGTTTCTACTGCCACTTTATTTACAACTTTCTAAGCATAACTGTAGCAAAATCTGTTCATGTAAATAATAAGTGCCCCCTTCCCCCCTCCATTCAATAGGCACTCCCCTTTTAACCGAAATTTTAAATAACCTCCCAGAGCATTTATAATTTGAGAAATTATGGTAATCGACAATTCGTAGGATAAATCCAGTGCATTATCATTAAAAAAAGGTGCCAGCAGTACATAAGTAATTTTCTAATTGACAAATTTAATGTAAACATGTGATCATATGGAGATGATGTGGAAATTTTGGTGCTGATATACATGAAGAAATAGGAGACTTCTACAGTTCATGTACAGCTTCAATTAAAATTATTGTTTATGGTCAAAAATTAAATCTGAAACTACGAGATGAGATTGTGTGAAAAGATGTATGTTTGAATCATCAGTGTATTACAAGTTATTTTCACACTACCAAATCGTGTAGACATTGTCAGTACTATTTCATCAACCTTAGTAGACAGGTTTCTTCAGATTTTCAACCTATATTATTTTCACCTGAGATGATGGTTGACATGAAGGAATTTTGTAGTTTTATTTGCAGCCAGGAATGAATTTTATGTAATTTATTTGTTCAACAAACAACCAACTGAAGAACAGGCATTGAATGTAAATAGAGAGTTTTACAGGGAAAGAGTTGCAGAAAGACTAATTATTTTATTAACTATGAGTGAGTATGAAAGAGAGTGGCCATTGATATTTTTCTGTAGCATTATGTATAGACTTATTAGATTCAATAAACAGTGGATACATTCCATCAGAGTCTGCGGTGTTTCATTCTTTAACCCTGTAACTCCCATCAGTGATCAAGATAGAATTTCTCCTTACCGTATCAATACAATATCAAGCAGACAAGTGATGAGAATAGAGAAAAATCTCAATTAGGGGATATAATTGATTCAGTACCAAATTCTCAAACCTAGACTCATAAGAATTGTATTAAAGCAGAAAGCAAGGAGAATTTTTAATAAGATCTTGAGAGCCAAAGGGTTTAAAATATCACCTGTTAAATTTGCATAATGCATTCAAAGTCTTGAATAGTTACATTCAAACAAATACATGTAAGCATTCAATAATGGCCAATAATTATTGGGCAAGATTGGGCAAAATGCCAGCCCCATGATACATGTCAGGTGGGCAGACAAAATTTAATTATTGGTGCAACTTGAAGGCTGAGGCAAATCATTGATCTGTGAGACACTGAAAAATTGACATTTTGAATTTGCTTACTTCCCCTTTTTTTTTTTAAAGTTGAATTAGTTGTCTGCCACTTTCCTACAGGCAACATGGCCGGGATGAGGCCAGGAGTTAATTAAATGTAGAGACTTTAAGGAAGGGTTCTGAGAAGGGTAAAATTGATTTGCCTTTCTTGCCCTAAGAAAATAGGATGTGGGTCACTGAAATAAGAAAACTCAAAGGTCAGATGACAAATTTCATGTGCACCTCGGGAATGATAAGAATGTAAAGTTGCAAGAACTTGTAACAAATTTGATCATCTCTATGCATATGTAACATATAAAATTATATTCTTCCCACTTGCACCTACGTTTTAGTACAGAATGCTGTCTTCACATCATGGCTCGTTGTTTGTCGTAATCTATAGGTGTAATTTGGAGACGCAATGAGGGGAGAGCTGGTTTGTATAACACGTACACTAGCATCATTGCAGAATTTTGCGAGCTGGTGACCTCCTCCGGCACGTCGGCTCAAGGTCAACCCCGGAATTGATCAGCAGATTACCCTGAGTTGGTAAAATACCTCATGTAACTTGCCATTAAAAGTTGACAACAATATGGCGGTCAGGTGAATTCAGACTCTAATTATAGCAGTGTTCGTAATCTTTAGAATACAGTGCAGCTGATTCCTGCAACGAAGATCAGTGGTGCTTTTTTCGGAAACAGTGAGAAAATGGAGGTGGAGGGAGCTGCTAAAGTGAAATCTTATCACGATGAGGCTTTTCGGTACGATTTATAAGTTAAATTAGAAAACTTCATACGTATATATTTATCTTGACATACATATAGCTTTACTAACTAATCACAGTTGACAAAATAGGAAAATTTATTACTCGGCGACGTTAAATTAATTAGATAGAAAAAAGTGGTGACTAGTATTGTCTCATTCTAAAGTCAACATCAACCACTGCAGTTCGAAGAAACTAATTGGAAATATCGAGACAGATTTGTGAATGCTGGTAATTTACTACTTCGAGCACGTCGTCATCATAGATTTGACCTACATACGCGTGAAGTACTGGAAAGTTTGTTTTATTAATTACCAAAAGACTATCCAACATTTAGATATCTGAATTATAAAGTTATATTTCTGAATGTATTCGAATTCTAGATTGATAAGTGCACTTAATTTATTTAGATATCATGTTTCAAACTTCAGACTTAACTAAATCAGCGAAGTTTACCACAAATAAATTGGAGAAAAATTAAAATGAAGTAATTTGGAAAAGTAAAAGAAAAATAAAACATACTAGTTAGCTTAAAGTTGGGTTCATCCAGATAGCAAAGGCTTATCTTGTGGGAATTATGCTCAGAGGAAAAAAAGCTCACCACTTACATATTTATCACATAATATTCTTTTGTGAAAATAGTTTCATCAATGAGGGGCTCAAGTATGATGAACAAGGAAACAAGCCGAAAGCTCTCCAGTATTATCATAAAGGTAAACATGTTTGACACAATTAGAAGTATATTAGATTCGCCAACAGGCAGGGATACCGCAACAGCTTGCGCCAATTACTGCGGGCCCAGTAAATCCACCCATCCCACCTCAGGGGAGGACATCCACCATACAGTAATCCCGTGTATAGAAATTAACGTCTCCCACCCCAACCCTGCAGGAGATGGGACCTCCATTTATTTGTCCCTATCTGAGAAGACTAGAATGTCTAACCATTTCTTGATGTTATAGAAAGGTAGCAAATTCTTCTCAATTATTTTAAGACCTTGAGTGTTGGTTCGGCCAGGGTATGAACCCTCGACCTCCCGCACAACAGTCCAGCGCACTATCCATTGGGCTAACTGGGCAGCGGTGTCATTATTTAAAGGTATCTTACCAGCCTGAAGGGCCACTTGTTTGCCTTGTACATGTTTCAGCCTGTGAAGTCTTCAGAGTTCTATAGACAATTAATAATTAAGCTGAAAATGGGGGGGGGGGGATGCTGTAAGCCCAAGAAACTTGCTTATCACTCTTGAATTACTAGTTGTAATAATTTGTTCTTGTTATATAATGTATTTTCTTGATTATATATAATCAATCAATCAATTTATTGATAAATAGCATTAATTTTTACACGGTAATGGCAAGGAATGGCAGCTAACAAGTTAATCAGGTAGCGTTCTTGAAAATATAAGTATTTTACATCGGAATAATGAATGTTAGTGGAAGCAGTTAGCTTAAATGAAAAATGCACAATAAAAACATGAATTACTGTCAACATTATTGTCAGTAACATATGAAAAGTCATTGCTCTGAGGCTTACTACTGCCGATTCAAATACTACATTGTTAAGGCAACTTCTGACTGTTATTTTAAGTTATAGAAGTCCTTTTTTGTAAATGCTAACCTCAAATTTGTGCCACCCTCAACTAGAGGGCCTCCATTTAAAATGGAAACAAACTTATCAATCATCAGGTCCACTAGTTTGACTTGTACATGTATGTTTCATTGTCTTTTGTTTCAGGCCTGCGGAGTGTGACAGTGGGTTTAAGTGTCCATGTTAGTAGTTCAGAAGCAGGAAGGGAAAGGACCAAAGAACTACAGAAGAAGATGAAGTCGTAAGTAATATTTCAAAAACTCATGCTTTGTGTTTCATCGGGGTTTCCAAACACAAGAAAACTGATGAAAGCACGAGGCCTATGATCTCATGCTTTTATTGTTTTTGAGTATTTGAAAACCCCGATGAAACACGAAGCACGAGTTTTTGAAATTGTTTCTCAATCGTGCATCATTAGCCAAGAACAATTAAAAAATTCTGACTGATTTTGGCATCAGTGGGGTTTGACATTTTATCAAGCTCTAGGGTTTGATATTTAATCAAATTATATTGGAAAAGCCTCTGTCCAGTGTTTCATCGGGCTTTCTAAATGCACACATGTGGCCAAATTGGCGTATCATGATTGGTTTGTAACTTGATGAATTACTAATGAGTTTGAGAAGCTATTTTATAGTATAGCTGGCAGTGCTTGTGGACAATATGAAATGATTACTGTATTCTGATTTAAGACAAAATGTGCAAGTTGGCAAATGATTGCTTGTGCAATTTACATATTATAAGCACTTACAAAGTTCTCAGTTTTGCCCTTGGTTTTGAAAATTTGCTATCATGTTTTTTCACCAGTCTTGAAATTGACTTAATGCGATTACTTATGTCAGATTGCACTGAAAATCATTGTGCTACCTATACCATGAACATTGCATTTTCTTCAGGGCTAGAGACCAGGTAAAAGAGAGAATAGATGCACTCTCTGCCAGTGTGAATGCACCATCAGCCCCCAGTGAAGATGTGGTAGATAGTGTAAGTCAAAATGGACATCTCACAACTGAAGAAGAGCTTGAGATATTATCACATGATGATGGAACTCCATGGGAAGATGTCAAAGAATTGTTGGTTCTGGAAAACAGTAAGTACATGTAGCCAATTACATATAGTCCATGACACTGTACACTTAGAATGTCTTCCAATATGATGTTGTAAGTATAACTAAAACCAAAGTGTAATGCCTGTCTACAAAGGACCAACCAGAGTATGATAAAAGATACCAGCAGATATCACAAGAAGCCAACTAGAAGTGTGTACCCAATGAATATCTGCGAGTGAAAGCACAGTCAAGTAACCAAGTCACACATGGTTTTCCTTTTAATTTGTATCTTAATAGTCATGAATTAAGTTAGATGTTTCAATTTGTTGGCTGATGTTAGAGGGCAGTGAGGAAAATTCAAAGCAGTCTTAGAATATTATGGAGACTCAATTGAAACTGGAATGTAGTAAGAACAAGAAAGCATTAAAGAAGCTTGCAAATAAAATGTAGTTCAACACTCATTTTTTCATAAAATAACTGTGACTGTTTACCATACCTACTGTGCATGAACCTATTGTCAGAGATTAAATGTATTTACATTCGGTGGAACTAAACCGTAAGAGGCAGTGACAAAGATTTGTAAATATTTCCCTATTGGTTTGTTAGCACGTGGACCACTATGGCATTAATTGAGTCTTTTGTTGTATGGTGTATTTAAGGTTTGACATTTGTAATGTATTCATCTCAGCTCTCAAACTTTCCTAGTTTTATGTTAAATTCTATCTTGCACATAATTAAGCTGTTGTACCTCTAACCCCCAGAGGTCAGTGCGCCTGCATTTGGATGGGGAATACATTCCCATTTTTCCCATTGGGTTTTCAGGTTTTCGTATCAGGCGGCGGCACACTAAACATTTTAGCCCAAGAAGTGATGACTAGTTGTTTAGTACTCTGTGTAACTTTGTCGGACGGCATTAAATACTTGGGCTCCTAGTTCAAGCTGCACACCCGCTCTTGTGCATGAGTCGTGAATTTAAATAGGAAATTGTAATTTTATGTACAATTATACATGAAGGCTTGGTTACCAGCCTCTGTTTTAGTATGTAAACAGGCTCTCGTTATTATTGCTGAGGCTCTAAGCAGAGTGAGGTGACAAGGGGTGAGGCACAAATAACAGGAAGTCCCCCAAACTTCTTCAAAGGTGAAGAAATGCAGAGCTGTAGTGCTGGTGTGGAGGACATGCTCATAGGCTACTAAGCCTACAGTATCTGTCACATTACTGTGCAGACTCAAGAGAGAGGCAAAAACTCCCCTGAATTTAGATTCAATTGTTTGGTATAAAGGTTAATAGACTTCTCTTGGTCACTGAATAATTCTCCTTCCAATGCAGGTGTTAAGATGTTTTTTGTCAGTGAACAAGGCAGTGTAACAACACTCTCTCAACCTCAAACGCTACGTGCCTTTCAGTTTGTCAATCATAAACCAGGTAACTCTAACTTTGAGTGCAATGTTTAATAGAAGTCATGTAAAAATAGTTTGACCAATGCTTGCAGTGTCAGTGAGCTGATATACAACAATAAACATCAACTGGAGTTTTATACTTTTCACTTTGGGGTACTATTGCAGAATAGGTTGATGGTTGGGTATCTAATAAGGAGTGATCCTGTAGTCCTCCAGGGGTTTCATGAAATTTTTTAACAGCTGGGGCATCCTTATGATAGTAGCCATTTTATCTCACTGAATTTCTTCTTTGGTTTTGATTAATTTATGACGCCAGTTATAATTATATAAATACATTCTTTTCCCCTAACAGATACTTGAAATTCACCAACACGTTATATAGCTAGTAGTGACTTGAACTATTTCTCCATTACAGAATCAAAGGATGCTCCTGCTTTCATTCAGTGTGGAGCCTGGATGTTTCCCATGATTCCCGGTAGATCTCCTGTACTGAACACGGAACCTCACACATACATGTTTCCCGACATCACCATCGACCCGTCCTCTCCCCGTTCGCAGCCCCGTCCTCAGCGGGCATTTGCTTCAGTGGGTTTGATTCTGAACCCTAATATTTCCTCTATGGAACTGAGTAGGTTCGAGAGGATTTTGAAGTGCTACGCAGATTTTCATCATTACACTCCTCCAAAGTATCCAGAAGAGGGAAGCGAAGACCAGCAACGAAGAACAGATGAAGGTGCGTCTTCAGTGCCGGCTGCTGAGGCAGAAGCTATGGATGAGGATGTTCCCTCTGTTGCTTTGGCAGTAAGACCAGGCACTGAGGTTGTACCAGCCGATTCACAGGTGTTTATTATACGATCGCTTTTGCTTCGGTCACTTACTGAAAACTGACCACTCACATTAAAGGAAACGATCAATGAATTCCACTTTAATTCTTTGTCACATCAGCCCAACGTGTTAGGGGGATAAATTGGAATCATTTTTAGAGTGATATTTTCCAGTGAGTGTCGAAAGTCATCCGGGAATGCATTGGCTCTGCTTCGCTTGGCTCTGTGACTGGAATGGAAAACTTATGCCACTCTCTCAACCAATCAGATTCAAAACTAAAACCAATCACGACTTGGTTACCCGCGTTTTCCCGCGCTTTGGCAGTTTGCTTGTTTTTTCTTTGAGGTCTGATTGGCTCTCTAGGTATTTTCCTTTTTTACTGATTGGCCTTTGTGATTAGTACTTTGGTTGATCGAAGAGTGCACTAATGCCATTGATTAATTTTGTGTAACTGACTCCGACAGTTGCAGTGTAATTTTTTAATCTTGGCAAAAAGACAAAGAGCTTATTTTGTTTGCAGTTAAAACAAACCTCCTAAAGTAACCACAAGATCAAGAAATAACTTGTATGATAATGTTACTTGATGACTGTTCATACGCGTAAACAGGGACCTTTAGCAGTCAGGACGGCGAGGAAAACGTCATTTCACCGAGGAAAACGTCATTAAAATCGAGTAGAATTCCGCGAACGGCTGGATGCCGTCTCTTACGGCGCCACACTTTAACCTCAACACAACTATGCGAGGACCGTTGAGTTCCGCAAATGGGAACTCGAATAATTCGCCGTCAGGGGTTTCCGTTCTCAGACCACGCTAGATGTGGTGATTTCACGCTGACTCAAGACGCATGTGCTGAGCAGTTATTCTACCTATTAGATCTTTTGTTTTGATACGGCCTCGTCGCCGTCTTGGTTTGCTCTCGGTCCATAATGCGATTTTGTCCACTTGAGGCGTAACGTATATGTTATTTTTGTGTTATTTGTTTTTTCAGGACAAATCATGGGGAAGGAAAGTTTCAAGGGTAAGACGAAATTCTGTTAAGGCATATTTCATTACTGATCAACTTTCAGCCTCATCTAGTTTACATAACCAGAGCCCTAACAATGCGGTCATGTTGCCTTCAGTTGTCACTCGTATTCTTCTGTAATTTTAGGGAATCGAGATTGGCGCAGGGCTTGTAGCTTGGGGATTGACAAAAGGGGCTGAAGTCGGAAGCCATCTGATGCACAAGGTACAACTGTTTGTATCATCACATTTCATTACATATGTCACTGTACAGGGCCAGAGAACAGGTTCGACTGCACTTTGCTTCGGAGGCGTTTTTTGGTCTCGTCAGGCGCCAAGCAATATTTAAACAACGACTGCACAGGAGATTGTTGTAGCTCAGCATTAGGTTTATTTTATTGGTGCATGCTCGTTTTTTTTGTTTTTTTGTTTTTTTCTATCTAATAGACGATCAATTGCCAAGGGTGCGAGCCCCTAATTATCTAGAAGATAATCAAGTGCCAATGGTGCGAGCTCCTCTCGAGTCGGGAAGTTTTATTCTTTGGGGAACATAAACACCAAAACGCTTGACGTAAAAAAAATATTTTGAATAGATTTAAAGTCGACGCCTTGTTTTTCTGCCCACTATAAATTCGTGAATCGCAAAGTGAAAGCTCTGATTAACAGTCTTATTTACTGAGTCATATTTAAATCGCTTCAGGGCTCTGCTAAACTCCGAGAAAATCTTAAACCAAACGAGAAGCCTGTGGAAGTTGACGAAAGTGTGCAGGAGAACATTCGTCAAGTGAAGACTGTTGCGGGTACGACATTATTTTAAGCTTTCTGTTGCGACGTTTCGACTTCTTGCTGTCAGTCCTCTTTATGCGACAAGGAAGAAGAAGCCTAGTATCTACGAGGCATTGGTTCGAATCCTGTCGAAACCTGAATTTTTTCAGGCTTCTTTTCTGCAATTGCTAAAATTGCAGCTCACTTGCGAGGATAATTTCGCTGTTTAATCTTTATCCGCATTTCATTTAAATGGGATAAATTTCATCACAAGCTGTAAACTTGATAATTTTTCTTTTTTTTGTGAGAGAGAGAAATTTAGGTGCCTCTCGTAGAAATTACAATGTGTGCTTGACAGTTTACTTAAACGAGCTAGAAAACACTCTTCAGTTGATCGGGATTGAAACCTGGCTAAGAGGAAAAGAAAATTGTAACATAGCAGCAGGCTCGTACTTTCTCCCGCTTTGTAACGGGTCAATCATCTTACAACTGGGCTTGCCTGCCGCGTTGAAAGAATGTGTTTGGTCTGGTTATACCTATGGCAGCAAAACGAATTTAAAACAAGTAAAGGTACTGATTTATGTGTTTTCGATGTCCAGGCATGGCCTGTCAGGTGAGCGGTGCAGTGGTGTCCGCAGTGTCAGCCATGACTCTCGAACTCGGACGACGACTAGCCCCAGTTATAGTGGATAAAGGAGGAAAGGTTTGTCAAACTTGGTAACTTAGAAGTAGTTACCATGTAGCCTGTGATCGGATTTTCATCGGCGTCGGCGTGGAGATGGAGATCACCTTCATCCTTTACATTCAAACATCATTGTGAATATTCTTTACACTGTTCTTTATAACTTTGCTAAGGTGCTGACCAGGAGAATTTCTTAACAATTAATAGCTGCTTTTGTTGGTGATCATTTTACTATATTCTAGTGACTTTAACGATTGATTCAGGGTGATCATGATGTTAGGAGAATAAAGATACCTAAAATCGAAGAGAAACAAATGAATTTGAGTTTGGCTCAAGAGTGTTGCTAACGGATCTTTGCGTCTTAGCGTTTTACGTTTTCAAAAACGTAATTGTGGAATTTACTACGTTTAGTTTACGTTTGACCACTAATGAGCACCTTTTATTTTTCGTTTTAGGCTTTACCAGACTCTCTAAAGCAAAAGGATGATGTTGATGGTGCATCGACAATGGACGAAATCGTTAAAGTTGCAGTAAGCGGTGCCAGAGGTATTCAAGTTTAATTCAGTTTTTTTTTTTTCTAGAGTGTCTCATTTAAAGCTCTTTGTACGTAAGGCCGGGAGCAGGGTTATTTTAAGTCGGCGAATAATTTCTTTTCCAACTTAAGCAAGAGTTCCTTCATGGAGTTGTTCCTTTCTCTTTTTGAAAATAATAATGGTAATGACAAAAGAAAGAAAGAAAGAAAGAAAGAAAGAAACCAGCTTGATACACCAGGTCTGATATTAAAAACTGAAAATATTTAACCGTGAAATTTGTTTAAATTCTGTTTTAATTCTTATTCTCATAGGTGCTGCTACGGTGTACCAAGGCCTTGAAACTTCATGGAAAATTTTGTACAAAAATCTGCAGCAAGCTACGGTCCAGACAGTAGATCACAAGTGAGCTGATGCATGTTACGGCTATGAAGTTCAAATCACTTCATGATATTGCTCCTCTTGTTTTTCCTGGTTATTTTCCCTCCCATGCTCGTTCGTCGTCTGTTCGTTAACTTGGTCTTCCTCTTTGTTGGTTGGTTTTTCGTTGGTTGGTTTTTGTTGGTTGGTTTTTGGTGGTTGGTTTTTTTTGTTGGTTGGTTTGCAGTCTCGTTTGTTTTATTCGTTCATATCTTTTGTTCCTTTAGTTTCAAATAATGTTGCCGTTTATGTTTATTGGCTTTGTGTGTTTGTCTGTTGCTCGGTTCATTGGGTGGTCGGCTCTTAGTGTGTTCGCGCACTCACTTGTCTCTTCGCTCGTTAATTCATATTTTGCTATTGAATCACAGATATGGCCGAGCAGTTGGTGAAGCTACAAATAATGCTATGGGAGCTGCAGGGTTTGCTTTACAGGTAACTTAGGTCCTGAAAAGTAATTTTTAGCCAGTAAACTATTTATGATGGGTATTTTGTGCTTATGTTATTGTGTTTCTTTCCGCCCTTTAGACGGATCTCTCATTTGTCACTGGAGTAAAAAATGACCAACTGATTCTAGTTGAGATAGGCTTACTGTGTCACAGTCTCCATCCCAGTGATTCTCTGGTGTGCCAGGCAACTTTTCTCTTTTGTTTGTGGAGGCGTTGCGTGACATCCCGAAGAAGTTCTTCGAAGGAGAAGTCATTGTATTGTAGTGTAGCCTGCGAGGGTATCCCCTCTCCCGCGGGAAATTATGAAGGTCTAGTCTTGCATTGATGACGAGATTAGTGCCAGACCCGTGACAAACCTCTCCTCGGCTCGTCTCTAATCTTCCGGCGGGCGGGGAAACGCGTGTCCTGGAGCGCTAATAGAGAGATTTAGCACCGCGTTTACGTGAAACGTGAACGGCAAGAGTGACCACGTGACCTTGTTTTCCCCACCATTTTTTCGTGTTTGCCGGTTGCGCTTTGCCGTTTCTACGTGAAAGTAACCTATTTCGCCTTTGCCGGGTACGCAAGATTTTCTCTCCTTTTTTTCTCTGACAGAGTAAAGGTTAATGGCTGGAAAAGGGGCACCAAAACTATTCCTTGTAAGTCATACAAGTGCGCCTTCAAATTGACCATGACGTGAGCTCTCGCGGAGCCAAAGCAGCAATCTTCACGCTATTTTACGCGAAACGTGAAAAGGCAAGCTGTCGTTTACAGTTTCACGTAAACAAGGTGCTAAATCTCTCTGATAATGAAGCCCTGTTTGCGTGCTGTATTATGTGCGTATATTTTGTATCTCGTTCTAATACTTAAAACTGTTTTCTTTTTCTTGTTTTGTGACTAAGACGTGCTGGAATCTGGACAATTTGGGTATCAAGTGAGTATTTCTACTATCCGTGTCAACCCGAAATTGAATCGTGTTCCCAAACAAGAGGCGCACACCCGACGTGACTTTCCTTTTTGTTGTTGTTATAGTTCTACCTGGGTTAGATACTAAGGGTGGGTCACAGAGGGCCAAGGGAATATCTAAACTCTTCGCTAAGACAGAGCTCGCTGAATGAGCCCAGATTGGAACAAGCGACAAACAGCGAAGAAGGTACCAACGATAACCTCTGCAATTGTTTTTTAGGGCTCTTGCTAAGAGAACTGCTAAAGATACCGGGAAAGAGATGGTTAAAGAAGCTGAGAAGAAATACCTCACAGATGGAAAGAAACAGGAGTAGACCACTGTAAAAAATAATGATAGATGTTATCTTTAAATAATAATTATCTCTGAATTGGCATCTTGTCAAATAAATGAATTAGCCATCAAATTGAAAAAGGAATTATACTGGTGCTCATATCATAGTTACAGAAATGAGGCAATTTAAATTTTATATTCTTCAAACCTACTACAGGCTTTTTTCAGTGTAGGTACAGATGTTCAGGGAAATAGAAATGTTGTTGATATAGGAAAGAAATTCCAAATCTACCAATTTTGTATCATTTTGCTAATTTGAATAAACGCAGAAATCTTTGCTGATGTCATGGCATGCTATTACTGAGTTTATCCACACTCTGTGACCGGCGGGTAGACTGCAAGCAGTCCCTCCTTTTAAGTGAAGTCCTTCGCGCGAGAAAAAAATCAGCGAAAAAAGAAAATTGATAAAGTGCACCATTTGGAACTATGGGAATGAGACGCGGCGCGCTGACATCAAATTTTATTCGCTGATTTTTACTGACTCACTCTGCGAACTTCGCCGAGAGGAGGGGCTGCGTTTAGTGTACTGGTGAAGAGGGGGGGGGGGGGGGGGGAACAGTAACCTCTCGCGGTATACCTTTGAGCCTACAGGGCTATTTTTTCGGAAAAGCCTATCATTCCCGAGGAAATATGATTCGAAAACGAAAAAGAAAAAAAAAAAAAATTGAGTTATTTCATATAGTATAATTTTCGAAAGAAGGAATATCCCGGATAATTACGTTTTCGATTGGTTCTGAAATGATATGGTCGTTCCTATGGGAAAAAATAAGTAGGAAAATTTCTGAGACTAGGGCGTACTCAGACGTGACGTAAAACGGGTTTAACCACGGGAAAAGGTGCAATGACCTTTACTACTAGATATTTTGCCTTACTTCGCCCTATTAGTCTAAACACATCACGAGACCGAATCCGGAAAGTCACCTAAGTGATTTTCCAATTGTCAAACCTTTCATCCACTGTTCTGCGATAAGTCTTCCAGTTTCAAATTTAATTCAAGATGAGAGAGCGTTCTATGGTTGTTACACATGAATGGAAATATTTGTTCATCCATGAAGTCGACCCAGAGAACAGTCAAAAGTAAAAAAAAATTCCGCAGCAAACAGTAAACTGTTAGTTGGACATTTTTCCACTCGCGTTACAAAATATTTTAAAGATAATAACTACAGTAGACTCTGTTTTGCGCGAAAATATGCTCGTATATTTGTCATTGTCTGTTCCTCGGAGCCCCCTGTTTTCCTGAGCTTCGCTCTCGGAAAACTGTTCGCATCTTGGAAACAGATAATGACCGCGGACAAATATCCTTGAATATTTCCGCGCCAAATGGAGGCTATTGTTTATAAGTTGCTGGATATTACTGTTTTCTCGTTTTACCAGAAAACCCTACGCTATAGTACTTTTTGCTTCATTAGACTGGCAGCTGGCCTTTTTTCACGTTGGATCACATTAGAACTGAAGAGGAGTGTTTAATCGCTCGCGAAAAAGTCGTCCTGCTCGATACTACCTGCTAAGCGTAGCCTGGTGACGAACGCGTACAATGGACCGTGAGTGATTTTGCTGATAGGAGGTCTGGTTTGCACCAGTGTCAGGAGTGTTCTGACATTCTGAGCAAGAATAACTCAAGAAAATCCAAATTAATCGTGAAAACCGTAAGGGATCCTTGCCTCTTTATATCGAAAAAGATGGCTGCAATGCCTCTTCAAGCACGTCCACAGGGTATTACCTTCGATGAATATGGTAGACCATTTATAATCTTAAAAGAACAAGATAGGCAAACGAGGTTGACAGGGCTCGATGCACAGAAGGTGAACCTCATAATTGACATTCATATGCGTGTGATTGATTCGATTTCCACCCTTGTTCATCCAATTGAGTGAATTGTTTTTTGCTCTCTAGTCTCACATTTTGGCGGCCAAAGCTGTTGCTAATATTCTACGGACTTCTCTGGGGCCGAAAGGTGAGTAACGTGTAAGGCATATGAACATCCCTTGCAGCTGTCATTCGATTCGATTGAGCTGATTTTGTACAACTCTTTGCATTAAGTCAAACTTCGTCGAAGAATTGGACGAACTACTCTTTGCTATTGTTTCTTTAGAGAAAGAGGAAGCTCTTTAACTCAGCTGCAAATTAAACGGTGTTCTTTGATGAAGGCCTTGCAGTCACGCTAGCTACAAACTCTTGTACAGTACATACGTTCTTAACTTACCCTGTAGTTCTGGTGCTAGTACCTTTCAACCATCGAACTTGTTGTACGTGTAGTTAATTTTCCTTATTACCGATGAGGTTTTATTACATTTTCAAGAACACCAGTCGACGATATGACACAGCGAGACCACTCCTGCACACATCAAGTTGTATAAAACAATCGAACACTTGTCATTTACCCTCTTGCATCAAAGTTTCTTTTGAGACAGCCATCCTGAAAAGTAGCCTGACTGTTTAAACGTGCCCAATGCGTATTCTTATGAGGGAAATATTTGAGGAGGCCTCATCACTTAGCCTAATTCTGGTAGTATTTTCACAGAAGCTATATAAAATGAGATGCTCATGTTCAACTTTGCTTCAATTTTGATTTGGAAAAATGTGATACTAATGACTTCTCTTGACTGAAATTTACTAAGTGCTTCGTCACAGGCAGAAGGGTGACTCACTGATTATAATTACTGTGGAAGTCAAAGGGTGAGGCAGGTGCCCCCATCCCTCTGTCATGCTCCTTCCTATATTTTGCTCCTGAAGTGCTCTTGAGTCATAGCCAGGGGTGCTGAAGAGGTGACGAGTCCTACTGCACTGAACGTGTTAAGCTTTGACCAACTGATACCAACTTCTCTTGCATAATTTCTCACAATGAGCAATACGATTTCTTTATTAACATTTCACAGGCATGGACAAAATGATGGTGAGCCCAGATGGGGATGTTACAGTAACCAATGATGGTGCAACCATTTTAGACATGATGCAGGTGGAACATCAAATAGCTAAACTGATGGTTGACTTGTCAAAATCACAGGATGATGAGATTGGTGATGGAACCACAGGAGTTGTAGGTTAGAATAACAGAATTTCACAGTGGAGGCTTCATAATATGTTAGCCTTGTTTTGGCTGAGATACTACATCATTGAGCATAATCTCCATACTGTTCTTTATACATTTCCTAAGGTTCTGATGAGCAGAATTTGTTTAACAATCAAGAGCTGCTTTATTTGGTGATCATTTCCTGTACTCTCATGACCATAACATGTGATTTGGGGCTGATATTGTAAGGAGAAATTAGGTCGCTAGTGACTCTAAGGTGTCCAAAATGTTAAAAATTTTGCTTTAAAACTTTGTAGTGCAGTTTCACTTCAATGCTATGGAGAGATTGTTTTGATCAAAGACAATTGTGGTTGATTTGTTTATTTGCTTTGCATCTGTTTTGATAGTTCTTGCTGGAGCTCTTCTTGAACAAGCTGAACAGCTGTTGGACTGGGGAATCCACCCAATAAGGATTGCAGATGGTTATGAGCTGGCTGCCAGAATAGCTAATGAACATCTTGACAAGATTTGTGACAGCTTTCCCATTGACAAAAACAATCCAGAATCTCTTGTTCAGACTGCTATGACAACACTGGGATCTAAAATGTAAGTGCATATGTAATTGTCATTTGCAGTGAACAGGGCTCAACACTAACGGTAGCCCACTAGCCACAGACGAGTAGAAATTCAGTTTTGGCTAGTGGTTTTCGACTTTCACTAGCCAGTTTGGCTAGTAAACAAACTGAAATTGTCATAACATCTAAGATGAAACCAGCCACTTGGCTAGTAAGTTGAAAAGTTAGCGTCAAGCCCTGAGTGCAGAATAATAGGGTAGACACAGAACATGATTCATATTTTGAAGCTGCCTATTAGCATCTGGTTTGAAACTGCCTTTAAGTCTGGTTTTCCTCCATAATTGTATGTATATGCGCTGATGTCATATTTTGTCAGAAGAGTTGTAGGTCTCCAGGTAAATAAGGGACACTTTTTCTTTTGGGGGGTGGGGTCAGGGGGTTAGGTGGGTTTGAGGGGTGCAAACTAAGTTTATTTTGAATAAAAGGCATACATTTCTCAAGAAACTGTGTTGCTGTGTTTTTTTTTGGGGTGTGGCAGAAGGTAATTTGTTTTCTTCAACTAAGTTGACAATATAAAAGAACTTCTAAAACTATTTGTGGTGACCAAGTTACATTATCAACTCAGTTGATAAAACCAAATTATTAAGTTTATCATGTGCATTTGTGATAGTAATGCTTCAATAAACAGGGTTAGCATCAAAAAGTACTTTAAAACGGTCAGAAAAGTAGTCCTCAGTAGTCTTTGGACATCTGTAGATAAACATGTTAGACATGTGTATTTTACATTGTGTATCATACATGCAGGATCACCCTGCAGTTTGTATAAACTATCTATATGGTAGATGTAATTGCTAAGTGGTTAATGTGGTGAGCTCCAGATCAAAATGTCCTGTTTTGAGTCTTGGTCTGGTCACTTTTTCATGGTTTACACTCATGGTGCCTCTCTTCACCCAGATATGTGAATGGGTAGCAGGAGGCTCTTAAACTTGGGCAAATACAAGGGGTAACCCAAGGGTTGTTGCTAGGGCTGGCTCCTGGCAAAATTCCCTGGACTTTAAGCTTGCAATTTCTCTGTAAAGCTTGATAGTAGAGGGTGCAAAATACCTTCTTTTAGTTCGCATCACTGGGAACCAGCAGCCTAACTTCTCAGCCACAACCCTATAACTCTGGGAAGGACTGGCTTTCTGTTCAAGGATATGGGTGAGGAGTTAGGTAACTACTGCACTTTGTTGCTTCATGCCACTGAAACTGGGATTTTCTCCAGCATGATGGGCCTTTTGGCTTCTCGGGTGACATAAGACTAAAGTGCCAGTCTTTCTGCCTGTCTACCTTACCACTTGACCTTGGCATCTCTTTTCTTCCTTTGTTTAGTGTGAGCAGATGTCAGAGAAAGATGGCAGAAATTGCAGTGGATGCTGTTCTGTCTGTGGCAGACTTGGAAAGAAAAGATGTTGACTTTGAATTAATCAAGATGGAGGGAAAGGAAGGTGGAAAGCTGGAAGACACAATGTTGGTTAAAGGAGTTGTTGTGGATAAAGATATGAGCCATCCACAAATGCCAAAGGTACATTGTGTTGCCTTGAACCCAGAAAATATGATCTTCCTTATCAAAGTCTGTTTCTTTGTCTAATAGAACACTTAGGTACTTTGTGTTTACCTGAATTTTTTGTGTAATCATTTTGTAGTTGAACTTGGCTTTACTGAAGCAGGAGAAGCTTATAAAAAGTAACCAGAATAACTGGAAAGATTGCATAGAATACATCAAGTGTATCACCCCAATCACAAATTCTTTGTCCTTTGACATTTGGTTAAATCTGTTTTGACATTTGGTTAAATTTGTTTTGTTACAAACTGGAGTTTGTAACCCAACTCAATCAGTACCACCTTGGATGATTCAAAGCTTATAGGACTGTCTATCAGACTATACCAAAAATTTTGAAAAAAAAAAATGAATTGTCGAATTTTTCATGACTAAATGCGAGCGCCCGAATCACCTTTTAAGAGCTACAAGTCAAAGGGAATTTGTTTGATTGCTCTCAGATTTTGACAGTAGCAAGTTTTACATTTAAACAACAAAAACCTGTCTCTGAATTTTTTATTTCTAAATGCTCTTTTTTTCAAGAGTGATTTTTTTACAATCACTCCACATTTTTTTAATCCTATTTCAAAAATGTTTTTTAACTTTTCACTGAAATTGAATATGGCAAATTGCAGACACGTTTTTTTTTAGCGCTTTGGCCCCGGAAACGGAGGAACACATAAATAAGTGAAAAACAAAATTTGCTTTGACATGTAACGTTCAAAAGGTGATTCGGGCGCTTGCATTTAGAAGTCGTGAAAATTCGACAATTCATTTTTTTAAAAAATTTTTGGTATCGTCTGATAGCCAGTCTTATAAGCTTTAATTTGATATAGGGGTTTAGATATCTACAGTTTAAACTGGACATGCTACATCGCTTGCATGCAAGACACCCCTGAAGGTGCACAGTAACCTTAACTCCCATGAGTGACCAAGACAGAATTTCTCCTTAAATTGCTGTATCAATTTACAATATCAAGCAGACAAGTGACAAGAATCAAGACAAATAGAAATTACAGGTTATTTGCTGATCCAATACAACATTTTGTGGGCTAACATCAGGAGAATTTTACTGTAGACAGGAAGAAGAACTACTAAATTATGGGATCTTGGGAGTGAAAGAGTTCACTTCTAGAAGAAACATGTAACTTTTCTTTCCATTTTCATTACATTTACATGTAACATTACATGTTATCTGATATGACATCACTCCCAGATGTCATAAGTAATTCTCCTTACTGTCTGCTATACAATTCTCGTCATGTTAGTGTGGAGAATTTGGTATTTGATCAACAAAGAATTCTCTGATTTATGTTTTCTTATTCTGATAAATTATTGTTTGATATTGTTTTAATAAGTCTGTCTTGGTCATTCATGGGAATTAATGCTTTAAGTCTCAGATGTAACTTCTCCCCATAATATCCATATATTATATAACAAACAGGTAAGGAGAATACTAAAGCACATCAGGTCAATGTTACCTTGATCTAACACCAGATTCTCGTTACTAAATTATGAGGAAATGTGCAGCAGCTCAAAGGGAGAATTAACAATGGGATCTTAAGGGTTAAAAGTTAACTTATTTCAAGGAATATGTATTAGCTGGAGGGTAGAGTTACATGTCAGGTTGTGGAAGAGGAAAATATGTGGCCCTGTAACTGTTCCAACCTTTGCATTGCAGGTCATCAAAGATGCTAAACTTGCCATTTTGACCTGCCCATTTGAGCCTCCCAAGCCAAAAACCAAGCATAAGTTGGATGTGTCATCTATAGAAGATTATCAAAAGCTGCGAGAGTACGAGAAGGAGAAGTTTGAAGAGATGGTTAAACAAGTGAAGGATACAGGTGCTAACCTGGCTATCTGTCAGTGGGGTTTTGATGATGAAGCCAACCATCTTTTACTGCAAAATGAGCTTCCTGCAGTCAGATGGGTTGGAGGACCTGAAATAGAGGTACCAGTATTTATTTTTGTTTTGTGCAGAGCTGCTGGACCCAAGTAACAGCTTCTGTAGCTAGCTGGAAATTTTGACAATGTGGCTACCCACATACAGAGTGGTAGGGAAAGTCATACAAACGTCAGGGCACATTATGGTCTACTAAGCCGCAAACTTGGTGCCTCGATCAGTATGTTGGAAACAAACACAAAGCTTGTGTCATAGATGCCCTTCACTTATCACTACACTACTCTTAACTGTTGCTCTTGAAATAAACAAGTCATTCTTGATTCGTATTAAAGTGAAATCTTTTTTATGTATAATAAATCATTTATTAACCAAGCTTGTTCAGTCAAAATGGCTGGATGTCAGCCTCCATCTTTTTTTTTGTGTTTTATGGACCTGAACTTCGTCTTGGTAGAACTTGGCCAAAATCTAGTGATCTTGGCCTTGTGCTTGGTCATTAACCCATAATATATATTCAGTCTATCCCTCTGATCCACGTCCTTGAAGTGTAACCTGCAACATGCCTTGGACTTGGTTTACCTGTGCTTCAGGGAATAGATCATGAAAAAATATTTGTACAGTATGTCATCAATAACTGTGTCAATCCATTCTGATTTCCCTCTTCAGCTTATAGCAATTGCAACCGGTGGAAGAATAGTGCCCAGATTTTCAGAACTAACAGCAGATAAACTTGGCAAGGCTGGTCTGGTGAAAGAGCTCAGTTTTGGAACAACCAAAGACAGAATGTTAGTTATTGAAGAATGCCTCAACTCACGAGCTGTTACAATCTTTATCCGAGGAGGAAACAAAATGGTAGTTGCTTTATAATGTTGCAATGCCTATGCATAGAGAGGCGCTGGCCTCATGGTTAATGCGCCTGACTCCAGATTGAAATGTCAGGGTTCAAGTCCTGGCCAGGGACACTGCATTGTGTTCTTAGCTAAGATACTGTGCTCTCTTTCCACCTCTCTTCACCTAGGTGTTTAAATCGGTACTGGCAAATTTAATGGTGGGGGTAACCCTGCAGTGGACTAGCATACCATTCAGGGAGGAATAGAAATACTCCTAGTCACTTCGTGCTACAGAAACTGGAGCTAAGTGCAAGCCTGATAGGCCACTTTGCTTGTAACCAGACTTTTTTAATGCCTCTGCTTACTTGTACATGCAACCCTTTTTACTACATTGGAATTAAATGTTTTGACTTTGTATGCACACATGGTTTTCTGTAAATTACAGTGGGCAGTGCAAATATTATGCTTGCCAACGAAATTGGCGGAAACTCGCTAAGGTTGAAAATGTTATCTCCTTACAGATCATAGCAGAGGCAAAAAGGAGTATGCACGATGCACTGTGTGTTGTTAGGAATCTTGTGCGAGATAACCGTGTCGTGTATGGAGGAGGAGCAACAGAACTGGCATGCTCCCTAGCTGTCACCAAAGAAGCAGACAAGGTGGGAGTCCAGTGTACTTTTAATAAATGGAATAGAGCGAGATAGCATACTCTGCAATGAAACCATGGCTGCACTTTGGAGTTTAAGTTAAGTTTAGGTGAATAAAAATTATGGTGCCCATTTTCAGCATGTATTAATATTGAAGTACAGTGGAAAAGTGGAAGAATCCGTGAATCATGAATGTGATGGTCAATGAACTTGATCTAGGTTGTGAAATTTTAGGCAGTTGAATGCAGTTTAGAGGAAGCAATAGCCTCAACACACTGCTGAAGCATCACCTGCACCTTTTGGGTCCGCAATTTACGCATGTTTTAAGTTTATTGCATGACTATTGATGAGTATAACTGTTATCTCCACAGATATCCACCCTAGAGCAGTATGCCATGAGAGCATTTAGCGATGCCTTAGAAGCCATACCTCTTGCATTGGCAGAGAATTCAGGTTTGAATCCAATTCAAACTGTAGCCAATATCAAATCCAAACAAGTCGCTGAAGGCAATCCCAGACTCGGTGTTGACTGCATGGATGCCGGAATTAATGGTAAATAGCTTTAATTTAGCTTGATTCGCCCCTTTTGTTGCAAACTGGCCGTTCACTGAACTTTCTGACTTATGGAGGATCGCATTTAATATTCGTTGGGAAACCCTTCACTCTTTCCCCAACGTTAATAGGCCTGAAAAAGTGAGGGGGACGGGGGCAAGTCTACGGGTAGCTTATTACTACAATGACAACTACGCGATTGTTCCGATAATGTTGTTTCCTAGCAAATTTGTAGAAAGGAAGAGAAAACTAAGTGAATTGCGGGCACGTCTGGGACACTTTGTTACTGGAGACTTAAAGCTCGCCAGGTTCTAGAACCAACCACTTTTCAGGAATCGGGGCCACGCTCTTTTACCCCTCCTCCACCCCTTTTCGTTGAGACTCCTCTCAGGAGGGTGGGGAGGGAAGAGGTTGGAACACCGGAGTTACGAAAGAAGGGAAATCGAACTTATTTCTTAGTTTGTGCGTCACTTTTGTTTCGAAGTGATTTGTCCCAATAAAGACTGATTTGACAAATGTATTTAATTTATTTCACGACTATGCTGACACGTTCTCGGTCCTAATTTGTTTTCGTAGATATGAAAGAACAACACGTCATTGAAACGCTTATCGGAAAGAAACAGCAAATAAGTTTGGCAACCCAGCTTGTGAAGATGATCCTTAAAATCGACGATATCAGGACGCAAGGAGAATCGTGACGTCCTGACATGGCCAGCCTGCGTGATATCAAATTGTGGCATACGATTGGTGGATAAACATCACAGTAGCATATTGCCAACACCATTTTTTCATGGAATTTATGTCAAAACAAAAGGTGGCAATCGAAGTTGCTTTACAGACAGTGTTGAACGATCTAGTTAATCAAATGTTCAAGAAAGCGTTGTAGGGCCGGCGAAAGAACAAAAGAACAGTCTCCGTACGACGAAGATCCAAAGATATGTATCGCGATGATGAATAAATTGTAAACAGACCGCATAAATGTTGTTGTTGCAGTTTATTTGCAGTTGGTACCAGCCAGAAAATATTATATTACTTTAATAATGATGCCAGTGTTGCACATACCCACTCCCCCCACACCGCATCCACAAAATTACACCTACTAAATACGACCCAACAGCGATCTATGGTGTGAAGACCGCTTTCTGTACTGAAACGTACGTGCAGGTGGGAAAATATATAGAGAGAGATAATCAAATGTGTTACAAGTTTTTGCAAGTTTACATTCTTATCAATCCCGGCCTGCACAAGGGGTCTGTTATCTGACCTGTAAGTGCTTTTATTGCAGTGACCCACATCCTATTTTCCCAAGGTAAAAAAGGCTAATTGATTTTTACCCCCTCAGGGCCCTCCCTAAAAGTCTCTGTAATGTAACGAACACCTCGCCTCCTCGTGGCCAGCTACCCTAAGCTCTCAGAGATTTTTGGGAAAAAATGTATGTAAGCAAACTCAAAATGTCAGTTTGTCTCACAAATCAATTTTTTGCCTCAGCCTTCAGCTTGCACCAATAATTTATTTGCTCACCGGACACGTACCATGGAGTTGGCATTTTGCTCAATCTTGTCCAATAATTATTATTCATTATTAACTGCTTACATGCATTTGCTTGAATGTAACTATTCAAAACTTTGAATGCATTATGTAACTTTAGTTTTAACCTCTTTCACTCCCAAGATCCTGTCAAAAAATCTCTTTACTTTTCACTTTACTTTAACCTACAATTCTTATGAGTCTGGAGTAGGAGCTATTAAACAATTATTATTATTTTCTTTTTGTGACCTTTTTGGCTGGGACCCAAACCCGTTAAACTGTCCTCTGTCCTTGCGTGCGGTAGTTGTGAAATCATCATTGCGTAATGGTCTCTACACATAAGAAAACTGGCTATAGATCGTTACGAACTAACTTATTTAAGTTGGATATATCAATAAAGTTGAAGTGGTAAATTGGCCACCGTAACGATTACAAAAGCTGACGTTTCGAGCGTTAGCCCTTCGTCGGAAGTCTTTTTAGTCGTATTTGTGTATGTACAGCCTGTTTTCATACTTGTTAACGTATTTAAAAATAAATGAATAACGACATCTGAAGATATACCTCCTCAAGGTTGAGAAGTCGTTATCAGCGGAGATGGAATTGTTTTTACCAAGCTGATGTTCTTTGGAAGGATCAAATAAGCGATGAAAAACATGAGGAAATCTCAAGGTCAAGTGATGTTTGTTTGAGAAAAATCCAAACGTTTTTGAGCTGCCACTTTTCTCCTCGGACTCCTTGGAGGAAGAGCAAGATCTCGGGAACTCCTGCAGAAACTGTGGACATAGAAACAGTTGTACATCGCTCCTTTAGCGACCCATTTTTACCTACTCATCGTCATAGAAGAAAGAGTTCAATGTTGAGCCGATAGTCGACGTTCCAACAGATCACAACAGAGAAGCGTATATCACTTAAGACAATCTAGGAAGTTTAAATCTATTGATATGAATGTGTTCCGATCGGCTATAGCTGATTCCGATTTATGCAAAAATCCACCCGATAATCTTGATGACCTTGCGATCTGCTACGATACCACCTTAAAAGGGATTCTGGACAAACACGCACCGCTTGTAACGAGGACAATAGTACAAAGACCACGCGTTCTATAGTCTCCCTCGCAGACGTTTTTAGACTCGTCACGCAACGTTTCTGTGGGGACGAGCGTTGCGTGACGAGACTAAAAACGGCTGCGAGGGAGACTACGCGTTCCTTGGTTTACTGAAGAAATCAGGGATTCAAAGCATGAAAGACGAAGAGCAGAGAAAAAATGGAAAAGGACTAAGTATGCAGTAGACCAAGCTAACTTTAAAAAGAAAAGGAACTTAAAAACTACATTAATGGATAAAGCACGAGCTGATTTCTACACGGATTTCTTTGCTGAAAATAGTCACGGCAATAGTTTATATTTTGGGCTGCCAGACTATCAAATCAATAAGTTACAAAGAGTGCAAAATGCAGCGGCAAGGTTGATACTCATGGCTAGTAAATATTGTCACATTACTCCATTATTTTTTAAACTTTACTAGCTGCCCATTCGTCAACGTATTTAATTTAAGATCCTTCTGATCACGTGTAAGGCTGTTCATGGGCTTGCGCCTAATTATATACTAGAATTAATTAAGTGAAAGACCCCCGCAAGGTGCAGATTACGATCTTGCAATGATGATCTATTACCGGAATTACCACAAGGGAAGATGTACTCCACACTCGGTGACTGATCTTTTCAAACAACTGCACCAAAACTTTGGAATGTTCAGTTCCATATTATATTAGAAATTCAAAATCGTTGAATCTTTTAAAAAAATATTTAAAGACGTATTTATTTAAAGAAGCTTTTAGTTGTTAAATATCGAATTACATTAGATTAGATTATATATATTTTTGTACTTAAACTACACTATTATACATTTTTAGATATTTTATTGACATATGTTTAGCATATATATTATTTCATTAGATTTTTTTCTTTTTCTATTTGTTGTTTTTTTTCTGTTAGATTTTTGTAACATTTTAAGTTTCTGCGCTGATGAAAATGAATATTGATATTAGCGCAATATATATATATATATATAGATATAGAAAGTTTAAAAAATTGCGAGGATAGACAACTTCTGACGTAAAAAAATATAAAAGTTTTAATAAAAAACGTTTCGGTCAGAGACCTTCAGTGCAGTTATTTAGAACTTTTGAAATAAAAAAAGAGCATTAAATAAGATCGAAGTGCTAATGATTTCGTAATTACAGATAACGACTAATGAACTGGTGCTAATAAACAAAAAACTTAATTACAAAGAAAGCAATGGACAAAATACAAGAAACAAACCCTAAAAACTAAGAGATAAGAATACTAAATGTTGTAATATGAATGGCGTAATCAATTGCAAAGAAGCAATGCGGCGTGCATTAAAAAGGGAAGGCCCACTTTTTACTACAACTGTAAACCGTAACAAAATCCCCAAACAAGGCCTTTGGAGCCCGAAAGGGCAAATTAGCAACAAAATCCCTGGAGGGGCCCTTAAATGATACTAACCATAATAAGATCCCTTGGCAGGGCCTCTGAGTCCAATCCACACCTAAAGGGCCGACAAAATCCAAGGAAAGGGTCTTTGAACGATCAATTAGTAGCGCCTACTATAAGATGGAAAATTAATTAGAGCAAATTCTATTTTTCGAATGAAATTCCTTTCTTTTACTCAAACCATGGGGTGCCAAAGAGAACAACTGAGCACTCCAATAAGCCTCTTTTGTGATTAAAAGCCTATCGATCTCTGCAGAGCCATTAGGGGCCTGTACCTGATATCGATCAATGCATTGGAACGAAAAATCGTCCAGGGTGTGTAGGGTTTTGTTGAAGTGTATCGCTACTTCACAAGTTGTTGTGTTTGTGAGCATAGCAGATCTCGAAATCCCACTTTAAAGTCGGTGGTGGTAAGATCCCACGTATTGCAGGCGACATTTCTTACAGGAAGCCAAGCTAAGTAGATCACATTTTTAGAGTCACAGGAAAGTCTAGAGTGAATGGTGTAATTTTTGCCCGTCTGAAAGCTGAGAAATGATTTAGATTCAACAAAGAAATTCTGACAGAGGTCGCATCTTTTCCTATCGCATTTAAAGCAGCCATTGTTTTGAGGAATGGTTTGTCTCTCGCTGGCAGTTTTAAAACGAGATGGTGCTGACAATTCTTTGAGATTTTTCGATCGACGGAAAGATGGTATGATAGAATTTCGAGGAAAAAGTTCTTTTAATTTGGGGCTAGATTACAAAATAAACAAATGCTTTCTGATTATGTTGCCCACGTCTGGCGAGTTAGGATTAAATGCAGTAACAAATGGAAATAGATTCTTCGCTTCTTTTCCACGAGTCCTGAGTAAATTATGTCTAGGGATGGCGGAGGCTTTGGAGAATTGTTTAAAAACTAATTTAGAAGGGTAACCCTGGTTAATAAGGTACTCTTTGTACTCAGCTGTTCTCTCGGCAAAAAATACTTCTTCAGAGCAATTTCTTTTCAATCTTGTGGCACTCCAAAAGGAGTATATATATATCTTAATATATCTTAATATATATATCTTAATAGACGTTTTGTTGTATAGTATCGCTTGGTATTTTTACGAGTTGTGCCGTATTTTGACGAGCCCGAAGGGCGAGTCAAAATACTCAGCGACACTACACAACAAAACGTCTGATAAGAAATTTATTATCGAACACGCCAAATTGTTATTTCAGCGGGGGCGAATTTCGCGCATATTTCTTGAGTACAAACATCCCGTGATATTTGTACTCGTCTCGCGCGTTATTTGTACTCTGCGAAGTACAGTCGGATAATAAAAGTTATTATTAAAAACTGGAACATTGGATAATGCAATTCAAGACTTTTCATTGGCTTAACCATTATGGTATATGAGCCAATAGACCATAAACTACGATATGGTAAGCGTACGCGTAAGCTTAAAATTAAAAGGGAGCTAAAAATTTAATAAAATTTAATAATTTAATGCAGCGTTTTTAATAAAACAATTATTCCACTCGCGTTCGTGGAATAATTGTTAAATATTCTTAATAATACTATAATATTTAATGCTCAAGCACACCAACTCAAACTTCTGCTGCCTCGAGGTAGCTGTTGTAGCACTCCTTTGTATCACCAAGCCAAGAATTAGGCTAAACACACGTAACTAAAAACCTGAAAAGGGTTTATTGACTCAGAGGTCGTCCGGAGCCCCAGCAAGGTTCCAAGTTAGGCATTAGATAATAGCTTACTCTATTAACTTTGAAAGGTTCGTATTTCATTGCGTTCGTGTCTTTCTGTCGATGGTGTCGCGAGTGTTTGTAGTTTATTGTGGATTTGACTTGTTTCAAGGGAATATTTCGACGGGAATACTGAGGAAATGTATTTGCAGTTTGTACTAGAGGTAAGGTTTCTTATGTATTGTTTTGGAAAGCATTTTAATTTAGTGGACGTTGACCTGCTCTGACCGATCGACAACTGTAAACAGTGGGAAATAACGCTAAATCAGGCTGGGTCAAGATTGATGCGTTTGAATACTTTTGAGGAATAATAAGCTAAGTTTAACTAAGGTTATAGATCTCTGGCAGCAATATAAATTTGTTTTATTCCATGTTACCCACTTTTAAAGTTGTCAGTGGTAGAAAATGTCTCGGAAAGTAAAATGACTCGTTTCCTTGCAAAATATTCTTGCAGCGTAAAACACAAATCAATTAAATGTGGTAAATCTTAAAGTCCTAAACCTATTTCCTAAGCTCACATTAACTCTTTAAATCGAGAAGTGATAAACATTGAATTCTTCTCGTAGTAATAAACAGCCATTTGGGTATGAAGAAGCTAGTAGTTGATCAACTAATTCGGAAGGTCATATTTCATCACCGTAAACAAAATTTGCCCCCGTTTCTTAATGGTCGTTTCTTATTTTGATTTTGCATTTATCTCGCTCATCATAAATATGACTTGTCTTAAAGATCTATTAAAACGGGAATACTGGTTAAATTGATTAAATATCTCTTTAGCTTGCAGTAGATCAGAGGAAAGTTTGATTTTGCATCAATTGTTTCCTAAAGCTTTTTAGTGGATGTAAATCACTTGATCAACGTTTTGCTTGATTGTGTGCTTTAAACTGTGAGAATTTCTAATTTGAGTCATTTCTAACTTAAATTGTATGAGTTTACATTTGGCCTGGTTCAGACGAATTAAATAACTACAATTATAAAAAAACTAGTTTATTGGATAATGCAATTCAAGACTTTTTATTGGCTTAGCCATTATGGTATATCAGCCAATATACCATAATCTACAAATATGGCAAGCGTATGTGTCAACCTAATATTAAAAGGGAGCTAAAACTGTCATAAAATTTAATAATTAACAATTATTCCACTCGCGCTTGTTGGATATGAGATGATTATAGCCAACTCGGCGCTAAGCACCTCGTTGGCTATCTATCATCTCATATCCAACGCACGCTCGTGGAATAATTGTTAATTATTCAAAGGAAAATGACTTCCTTCCTTGCAAAATATTCCTTACATAAATTTGAAATATGTGACAGATATTAATCAAAATTTGTGAGCCCTTTCCAACAGATGACAAGAGAGGACCTTATTAAAGAATGCAGAGGTTGCAATCTTCCAACAGATGGTTTGCTAAAACCATCCCTGTACAGTAAGCTTAGAAAGGAACTAAAGGGTATTCAGTGGGTAGCACTGTGTTTTCCAAATCAGACAACTTCCTTGCAAGACCTCAACCTAGCCCAGTACGAAGTGGTACCAGTGGAGCCTCTTCATGACCTCAAGGAGCACATTAACAATTTGTTAAAGGAACTCCCCAAACATCTCACCAACAAGGAAAAAGTTTTGTTTGAAAAGGCAAGAAGAGTTGTTTTGTTGATCAGCAGTCAAAGATTGGAAAGTTTGCCACACATCTTCCTGACTTCCCAGACACTGTCATTCCTCAAGAGCTACTTGAAAATGAAGTGTACCAGGCACACCTTGAGCAGATTGGTGATTTTCTTCTTTGTGGAAAAGGAGTATGGTGGCACACAGATGAAGAGAGTAAAGAAGTTATCTTCCATGACAGCAAAGGACAACTTGAATTTCAAGACCAAGGGCCTGCAATGCATCACTTTTGTTCCTCTTCCTTTCATAGTGAAAGGCTCTATCTTGAGAGGAAGTGGAACGAATGCCTCGCTTGAGGAGATCCTCAGGTACCCATTAGAAAGGTTAAGGTGTATGACCCTAGTGTGGCCGTAGTATATACCGAATGGTACAGGACGTTTCTGGATGATCACTAGGCACTGGATGATCCCTGGGCACTGGATGATCACCGAAATGATGAAGAACATAACGATAGCCTTCAATGTCCTGACTACACAAATGACACGCAAGAATCAGTTGATCAAGAATCCCTCAATCAAGAATCCATCTGCAATAATTTGGTGATCATTTCTAATATAGAAGCAGCAGAGCTGAGTGATAATGAGTGTGATGAAGTTCATGTTGATGCTGGTGGCTGTGGTGATGAGGGTGCTGATGTTGACAGTTATGGCCACTGTGATAGTGGTGGTGTGGAGAATACAGATGTTATTCACTCACATGAAGCCAATCTTCATCAGGTTGAAGACCACAGTAAAAAAAAAAACAGATCTAAGCAGTCCTGGGGATGGCATAGATTGGGTAACAAATATATTGGAAACCAAGCCTGCCACATCTGTTTCAAAATTATTGGGAGTGACACCTCTTGTAAATACCCTAGACAAGGCCAGGAAAGCCCTTCACAAGAAGGAAAACTGTCAAAAAAGATACTATCAAAATAAGTATAAAGATACTTTGGCTTCTGTTCAAACACAAGTGCTTGCAGCCACCAAAAGTACACAGAGGAAATAGAAAAGTGGGAGAGAATTTGTTGTCAAGAATGGTTTTGCACCAACTTTTGAACACTTTCAACCTGAAGTGGCCCTTGGGACTGCATATAAGAAGAAGAAATTGAGTAGGGAACTATTGAAACACTGGAAAACAACTGTACATGAGCATTAACACTTCACAACTGACCAGACGATGTCACTGTTTAAATGTGTATACATATATAAGGCTTTTTTTTTCCTACTGAATCTCTGTTTTTGAACAGTTGGACTTGTTGATGACTATTTGATTTAGAGTTACACTGAAGAAGTTTTCATAGACTTTAAACTTAACAAATTTTCATTAATATATGTCACATATTTCATATTTTAAATATTTCATATTTTAAATAATAAAGAATATTTTGCAAGGAAGCAAGTCATTTTCCTTTGAACAATTAACAATTATTGGATGAGGTTGAGCAAAATATCTGATTTGTACGTGGCGAGCAGATCAATTATTTGCCGAAACCGAAGGCTGAGGCAAATAATTGATCTGCGAGACACTGACAAATCACAATATTTTGCGATAAGTGAGTTCAATAATTGTTTTATCATTCAATCACCGAGTTTGTTTTCAATTTTTTGGAGGAAGTGGCAAGCGAGTTTGTTTTCAGTTTTTTTGGGGGTAGTGGCAAGGGCACACTGTTGCCAGAAATCAAATGGTTTCCTTCTCAGTTAAATAACTTATTCTGTCAACTTTAAATTGTACATACAGTCAACTGTTAATTAACAAAATGTATGCCTTCAAATGGCTGAAACTTCCAGGAACAAGTTCACAGTCATCAAGGATTTGAAATCCAAAAAAAAAAGAGAAAATGTATTCATTGATGAATTAGCTTTAACACAATCTCTGAAAGTTCACTTTAAAAGTTGAAAGTGCAGTACATTGGAAAAATTAATAACTGTCTGCTGCGTGTTAGATTGCTCGATACTTAGCTCATTTAGAATATGCTCTTCCTGAGAGGCTGTGAGAAGGGGTTGCGGTGCACTCTCAGCTACAGGAATCGAAGAGGTTGCCGTAATGGTTGTTAAATGATTCTGATAATGATTCTGATAATGTTTACACACAAGAGCGACCGCACATGAGCAGACCATTATTTGTAGGCAGTTATTTGCAGGTCATGTGGTGGGCTCCCAGCCAATGAAAAGGGGGAAAAAAATCCTTTGAATGATAATTGTAGTTATTTAATTCGTCTGAACCAGGCCAAGTGTAAACTCATACAACTTGTATAGGTAATCGCATGGGGCTGAGTAAAATTAAGGACTAATATCACACGTGTTTTTGGAAGTTGCTGAAATTGCCCAAGTCGCGCAGCAACAAGGGCAATTTCTGCAACTTCCAAAAACAAAAGTGATAATAATCCTTAATTTTATGAGGAACCATGTGATTACTTGTTTTCAATATAAGGGGCAAAATGTTTTCTTACTGATCTCACGCAAAATGGGACGCCATCGTTACAAAACAAACAGAAAATTTCTTTACCTTGGCAGCCGTTGCTAAGCGATTTTCAGTCAATCATTTTCAAGTAATTTTGCCCGGGGCAATTACAAAAATTAAGAAAAAATGCCCTCTGTCTTGACCAATCACAATTCAGTAATTTTGCCTCATATAATAAAAGTTAGAAATGACTCTAACTAGCAATTATCACAGTTTAAAGCAGACAATCAAGCAAAACGTTGATCAAGTGATTTACATCCACTAACAAGCTTTCGGAAACAATTGATGCAAAATCAAACTTTCCTCTGATCTACTGCAAGCTAAAGAGATATTTAATCAATTTAACCAGTATTCCCGTTTTAATAGATCTTTAAGGCAAGTCATATTTATGATGAGCGAGATAAATGCAAAATCAAAATAAGAAACGACCATTAAGAAACGGGGGCAAATTTTGTTTACGGTGATGAAATATGACCTTCCGAATTAGTTGATCAACTACTAGCTTCT
>NC_142530.1:14670000-14722500 GCF_964205215.1 Stylophora pistillata
AGAATGAGTTTCCGTGGGCGAATTTTCTGCTTTTATTTTGTTTATCTGGCCTACAACATTGCCGTCAGCAATAAAAAATAATGAGACTACTAACATAAAGCAAGATGTTTTTCGTTTTTTTAAGAGCGTGCGACAAAAAAAAAAATTTAAATCTTTTTGAGAAGTCGAGCGTCAGACCTACGGCAGAATCCGCGCTCCGCTTAACTTCAAAGCCACAGAGACTCTGGCGCCAGTGAGTTGGGTCATTCTCTTATTATCATAGGTTCCCATGTACTGTTTTAACATGTTTTGAATCTCTCTTCTCCAGAGTATACACATTTACCCGTGCTTTGTTAATCACGACCTCAAGCATGTAAGTTCGTAGAGTGCTCAAAGGCTTAAACTTGCATGAAAGGTACTAGACACGATTCATACTTCCAAGTTCGTCGTAGTTTAGGTTTTTATTCTTATACTTTTTATTCTTATACTATTTTAAGTATAACGCTAATCTTTTTTTAGTGTTTCGGCAAAGCTAAGCCGTGAGTGAGACTTTAACTGGAAGCTTTGCCTAGTAAACATTACGTGACCAATCCGAAGGTACTATACTGGGATTGATATAAACACGATTTGATAAGCAAACTCTTTTAGTCTTAATTAGTTTTGAATTCGAGAGGGAAGTTCAAGAGGCCATCTCTGTTAGATTCCTCTATCTATTTCGGGTTATTTCGAAGACTTCCACAAGACTTTACATGGTACACTTTGGGGTGTGAATTGATGGTTAAAGGTTGAAATATGGATTCCGAGTCCCACTCTTGAGGCACCTAGCCCAGTAATAAGTGCAAAATAAAATTCCTTCTGTCAGAATGCTTCATTGAATACTATAACTTGCCAAACTGCACTACCTACACTGAATAAATGTATTTAACTCAGATCATTTGACTGTATTGTATATTGTAAAAACAAAATCTTATTCGAACCGTGCAATGTAAAAGAAAAAGCCTCTAAGAATTAAAAAACACGGAACTTACATAAAACAAGTGAAACACCATTAATCAAGTCGGGATGGGTTCTAGTTTACCATCTGATTGGCTAAGAAAGTGGCCAATCACGAAACAGGTAAGGCAATGACAATTAGATACCAGGTTGCAACCAGCACTTATTAAGTTTTCTTGTAAAGTGTGTGAGATTGTATGAAGAGATTGTGAATTTTAAGATACACGAATACTTGTATTTTTTTTTTGAAAAGTTCTAAATTTTCTCTGGCCCGCAGCTCGTGCAATTTTAAGAAATCTTTACTGAAAAGAATCTTCCGTGCCCATAAATCTCGAGAAGGACGAGAACCACTCATACTCGTCTTGCCATCGATAGAACAACAATGTAAATTCTTAACTGAAAAATTAAGGTTATTAAATTCCATAGAATAAACGATTCAGTTCGGGCGAAATTTGTACCTCGCATTTTTTTAATTGCGACACCACACAAGAATTTTAAATTGTTTATGTTTGAAATGGCTCCTCGCGTATCAAATAGCAATGATGCAGCAAAATCGACGACGATTCGTTCGAAAATTTGAAATCCAAAGTCAGTCATTTAATGAAACTTCGACTACAAAAGATGGCATTTTTGACTGAGTTGCGGGTCATAAAAACGTTTTTACGAACGTAAGGGATAGTTGTTGCTGGTAAATTCTGTTAACTTGCCTTACGGCCGTCAAAATAAGGAGATATTTCTTGACTCGTGTCCGATTGAAATTTAAAATAAGGAATTTATCATTACTTTGATGACGTGATCACAAGAGTTATTGCAGAAGCAGTGTTTTCTTGTATGGCAATTGCTATGATCATAGTTATAGCAAAACATAGAAGCATTGACGGCAATTATTATTTTTGTTTGGTCAATTTAGCAACACGTGCTAATTAGCTTCCTCCACTCGGTACTGCACGCTTAGTAACTTGGTCTCCGTGCCTTATTAATTAACGCCGAGGTTTTTTTTTTTCTTTCCTCTCGTTTGTTTTTCTGTTGGCGAAAAATATCAAAACAAAATGATTAACAGGAGACAAAGTAGATTCCCACGTAATAGCTTTAACCGGAAAAAAACATTTACTTAAGAAATATCTTCTGATTTTCTGTCGTGATAATAGGGTTTAAAATGCTACATTAGGTGTTCTGTAGCTCCGTGATCTGCCACCGAAAGAACTACTTGCTCCTTTATTTGGCAAGTGATTTTAACATCTTTAAATGTATCAACCAATCAAAATGTCCCAGTCGTACTTGAAAAATCAGTCGGCGAGCGCTTCGGCTGAACTCGCGGTGACTTTCACGCCTGCACGTCCACATCTACCTTTCTTTGATTGGTCCGCAACCAGTGGGAAACCAGTTGCATCATTTCAAAGGATATGGAATATAAATGAAAACATATGGCATGAACCTTTTAAGCGTACCGCTTGTTTAAAAAATAGATCAATTTAGATTAAAGGAAAAAGTGTTTATAACCTGGTATGATTCCAAACCTTGTCTGGATTTCTTTCATCTATAATCAGGTTTCACTTGGTAAAGGATATCGGATCTGTATAAAATTTAGCTAGAACTGGAGCCTTGGAAAATAGTAGTAACGCAGTGAAATCAGGTAAATATGTAAATCGCTCTACATCGATTTTTGAGAGATATTTTTTGTTGTAAAAAGTAATTAACCTTTTAGGAAATATAGACTGAATTTACACTGTGAGGCAAACTACTCAAAAAAGTTTATACAGTTTTTAAGTTTTTATCCTAGCAAAACGTAAGAATATTGAAAGATGATCAATGTGGTTTTCAATTTTATATAATGATCAAAAGATCCCAATGTCGCAATTTCCCATAATTTTAAGATTTAAATCTCTACAATTTGCATCAAAGCTTTTGCAACTTGGCGGGAGTTTTAAATCTTGGATCGATTACTTAATTACGTGAGCAATCACGGAAAATGACTCGTAACAGTCTGGCTAGAAACAAAACAGGGGGAAAAGGCCATGTGACTCGAGTCCCCTTTCGCTTAAGGAGGAAATTTCACTTAGCTGAAAAGCTGATGAATATTCCGCACCCTAACTTGAAAGCATGAGTGTACGAAGCTGTTTCCAACTTAATTGTAAACAGCAGGTTTAACAAAGGAAGGAGAAAACATTCAGATATATTTATATGTTCGCTTTCAAAACAAGTTATTTTCATCAGCAGAGGACTTGTTTATGTTTGAAACAGTCACGTGCTTTGTAGTTGCCATCTAATTTTTTCGTCCACGCAACCACAAAAATATTTATGAAATTTGTTTTAATGGAATTATCGGCTATATTCACTTTGTGTTAGCATTTAATTCGTTTTCGTGTTAGCTTCAATAGATGGGCCTAATAATCTGAGAAAGGTAGACCTAACAATGTGGAAAACTCTAGAAACATGCAGTTCATGGGCTATATTAACACTGTGATGCAAATCAGTTTCATAAGCTCTCGTGCATTTCAGATGACCTCAATAAAGTATTATCTACCACAAAACCAAAAAAGCGAAATATGCGGTAGAGGTAATAGAAAATGACCAACCACATGCTCTTAATGACGTCATCCATCGTTACCTTAGCGATCAATTTGCACTAAGTTAAGGAAGAAATTTTACGAGAAAAAATCTAGCAGCTACTGTTGATGACCATTAATTGAAACGATTCTCTAGAAAAATTGACTTATTCTTACCTTTACAGCAAACCCACTTTTTACCTTTTATATTTATTCAAAACTACTCTTTATTTACAGTCAGACTGACGCATTGACATAACCACTCAGGAAAATATTTAGTAGCAGGTGATATAACAAGGATCACACGATTTATGTTCAGCAGCAAGGTTCTTCAGTTTCTGGTTTACATCATCAGGCAAAAATCAACCTTTCACTTTTGAGGAGGAAATAAAAATGCATTCAATTTTAATAAATCACTCTCGACGTGTGGGTAATTGCTAATTCATTATGACCGCATAGACGCCACCAGTTTTGGGAGGAATTTTGAGGGAAACATGCACTAACTAGCTTTAAATCTTTCAATCTTCAGCTGATGGCTAAAGTAGATTCAGATTTGATTCAAATGCCTTATTTTCAGACAACTTGAGTGTTTACGGCTAATGTACGCATTTTTTCATTCATTATGTTAAAGGTGCACGGTTTAATTTTGTCAAAACTAGCTTCATGAATAAGTGATCTTAAAAGCTTCAATTTTTAATACTTTAATGGTATTGTAAAAATTTATAACCTTATGGATGATGTTTCCCCCTACATGATAAACAACGTTTTCCAGCATGTTATCTCGGGCATAAAAGCGAAGCGGTTGGTATAATTTTCGCACAACATATTTTTGGTAAGTTCAAAGGTGCATAACCTTCGTCATTTATTTCTTTTTTTGTATTCACAAAATTTTTAGTGAAAGTTAAAAGGAACTTTTAACTTTTAGAAACGCCTATATTATGCGTAATATACTTTCGATATTATCAGATTTTAACGAACAAATAGCTAACTCGATACAAAGAAAAAAGATGTGCTATTACATAATATTTTTTCAGAAAAAACAATCTTTAACCCGAAGTCACAGCATCAGTATTAAACCTACACTACTTTTTCGATCTGCATAAGAATAGCAAACATTTCCGTTCAACTTCTGTTCGTAAACTTGGCATAGCGATAAATTCACGTTCTATTCTTCATATTGTCCAATTCAAGGTTTCTTAGTTTTTGTCTTCTTCGATTGGAGCTGAAATCAGAAATAAAGGGATTTGGCATTGTTGTCACGATGTAATTGGATAGTTATGAGTATTGCTTTCAAGTCGTTTTGTTGAAATAAGTGTGAATTGGAGCTCACAATTTCTCTCTCAAAAAAAAAGAGTTAGATGTCATACTTGGTAAATACAAGTCGGGACACATGTATCTTTTATTTTTTCGTGGTATGTAACATACACTGTGATGTTTCAACGCTGTTTCAAGTTTTGAAATTTAAATGGATTGGCTTAATTTACATGCCAGTTTCATTTGTCATACGGCAAAAATACTTTGAAGCGTCACAGTTACTGAAAGAAACATTGCTAGATAATCCCCCCGAATAACCCTTCGACTTCGTCCCGGGCATTACTCAAACATGCCCCTGCAAATATGCCCTCCTAAGGAACAAAATGCCACGCAATGAAATCATATCTTTATTTATCTTTAAAGACGCCATTTTTATGTCCACAGACGTAAAACTAGGAAATTAGAGATAGCTTTGAAAATCCAATCACGTCATAAACATACTAAAAGGTTCATATCCAAGAGGTGTTGTGCCTTCTGGGAGTGTGTTCAAAGGAAATACCAAAATAATACTGCACGAGCCTAATTTTGATAGAATTTGATGCAATTTTAAAATGATTGCGGGACTGTCTGCAGATGCCAGAATCAATTCTTTTAGACGTTGTTGCAGTACCATCCTCAGTCAACCCGTTAACCCAAAGGGTGACCAACACCCAATTTCGCCTGACAGCATCTCTGCAAAATATTTAAAAATATCAAGGTCATGATAACGAATGAAATTATCGTCAATTCTAGAATCTCTTGTTTGTTTAACAAATTCTCCTCGTCAGTAGCAGAGGATTTGAAAAGAGAACTGTATGGAGATAGTGCAAGCTGATACAAGGGTGGAAAGGGAAGAAAGCTCGATTGTGCTTAGTAAGTACGTTAGTAAAAACTCTATTTGGAGAGGCTAACACTTTACAATAGGACTGATAAACTAGTGGCCCGCTGTGCTAAACATCTACAGAGTAATCATGAACTAACTATGAATAGTACAAAGTATCATGAAATGTCAATCGCAGGGCATTTATCATCCACAGTTAAAAGTATGCTCGCCGCCATGATCGCCGTCCAGTCTTTTATCAGTTCACAAAGAAATATTGGAAATATCAATAATAACTTTCATTCTTTTGATTTGTCTTTGTCATTCACCAGCTGAAATGATTTTTTTATTCTTTTTTCCCATTTTTTTTGCAATGCTAACCCCCCCCCCCGCCCCGCACTGCATTGAGACTGCCTCTAATTTGCAAACGTTAAAATTAGTTCTCGCGACCTGCACCTCCAACTGAAGGGTTAAAAATAAGTAGACTTGTTTAAATAGCTCGCTGAAATTAAGACAATTAAATAATATTGCGAGACGAAAGCCTCAAGCGGGGAGAAAATTGCGGCAGGCGGCTGTTTGCATATATATTTTTTCATTTTTTGTAAACAAGGGTTAGGGCATAACACGCGATTAGATTTCATATCATTTCCGCCCTTACATAACTCCCTAAGTGGATACAAAAAAAATATCAAGCTTTTGTAACCGGCATGAGTTAGAAAGTGTACTCTTCTTGAATCTTCCAAATCTTTCCACAAAATCCTGTATTTTTTCATACACAAGGGACATTTATCATTTCGTATCCTGCTGTGGTACGTGAAAAGATGGCTTTGTCAATATTTTGAAGCTTCTGTGTTAACAGTTCTTTACGCGGTTCAGATAATCTTTTCGTGCTAGCTGAGAGTTTTTGTAATATCGGTAGTTTGTGTAAATGGCAGACAAGCTCAAACATGAAATTCAATACAATGGTAAGACTCAATAACAAGAATATGACAGAAGCTGTGGCAAATTAGAAAGTGAAATAAGAGTTAAGTTAAGCCACAATGTTGGTATCCATATGAATGGATATTGAATAAATGATGAAGTGAGAGGATAAGAGACCCGCGTAAACGCACAGAATGCTCTAACGACATCAAAAGACAAAAAAAAAAAAAAAAAAAAAAAACGCCAACATATTCGATTTGCATCCATTCACTGTTCTAAGCTTCGTTTCTACGAGTGATCATTAACTCTCTTGGTTGGTATTGCTGGAAAAAAATCTTATCAGTGAAAATTTCAAGAGGTAAGATTTATCATTCATGATTACATGTAGTCATGAAGACGCATCAAGAAAAGTAGCAGCAATTTTTCGAAATTCCTGCGTAACCTACATTTTTCCCTTTTGTTGCTAGAAATGACCCTTTTCTTTTCTTTCGTTTTGCAGCACTTTGGTTGGGTTAATTGAAATTCAACATGAAATCGTTTCCTATTCATTTGTGACGTTACTTTTAACTCTGCAACAGTTTGTCGCAAAAATTCGCTAGTCAGTCAAAAGAATTGCCTCGGTTATTTGAAAAAAACTTGTTTGAGTCTCGGCTGATAAATTTTTCAGGTAAGAAACACGTACTACTGCATCAAGGTTTTTCCTCTCTTTTTCCTCTTTTGTTTAAACGAAATTATTTTTATTTTAAAAAATATAATCTGAATGAACTCCACGCATTTGTGATAATAGGATACATCTTTCTAAGTACATTACAATAACTGCAGCCTAAACATGGGATGTATGGCAAATTTTCGTTCTCCTTTTTACTGTGCTTTGAAACTGAAAGATTTCGCGTAACGGATTACCTCGTTTGAATCAACGACCAAGAAATCATTTTCTAATCGGCGCGATATTTCAATGTATTCGTGAACCTCGGTAACGGTCTAGAGTATTGTAATTCTGTTTTGACTTCTGAAAACTCAGCATACGCAAACAAAAATAGAGGAGAAACGAATTGAAATGCGGCATTAATCCTTCCTACGAATGATTTTATGCGCCACTAATACGACCTAATAATTCTTGCACAACAAATCGCAACACATTTAGGAACGGCATTGATGACTAATATGCGAGTAACGCACTTCTTAACTTTTAAATCTACTTATTCAAATTATTCCCACAGGAACCGTTAGAAAATAGGTCAGCATTTTGGACAAAGTGTTGGTCATAAATAATTCCATCATGTCTAAAGCGTCCATATATAATATTAAATTCAATCCGACAATCTGTAAAAAAGAGAATGACCCAGCTCAGTTGCTAATGGTAATCATTTTCAGACAACATATTTTGGCCGGATGCCCAGGTGAATAAGAACACGAAATTCTTAACAGAGATTAGGTTTCTGCTTAATTAAAATAAAAATATTTTCTTATATCACCAAACTCCCTCGAAAATTACGTTTGTTTTTGCTGAACCTCTGTGCTGTATTTCTGTAAACATAGTTCAAAAACTATGAACTGAAATAATCTAGCGTATAATCGGTATTGTTTCCATTTGGGCGCTTTTTCTAAACCACCTACGAATAGCAAACCGACTTGTCCAGGTGATCAATAATTCACAACCGACAAAAGTGTACTAAAACATATGCAAATATCCAGAAATGTTTTTATTTTTTTCACTATTTTGCTTTTACTCACCAAGGTCATTAAGATGCTTCTGTTATTTTCGGAGTACCAAGTAGTCGTCCTAACATTAAGGGAAATGCAATAATAGAAAAATAAGAAATGATGTCTATTTCACAAATTTCATAACCATTTGTTTCCTATAGCCTGGCACTATGCAAATTAAGAAGTTTGAATTTTTGTGGTCGGAAACGTGTCTTAAACTAATTGAATTCTTTTCGTCGTCACTAACGTGAAAACAAGTCAGGATATAATTGTAAATGTTTGGGTTTGCTCGGTCAAAACTTAATGGATTAAACTTAATCAAGGTTCTTTGAACGCGGTCCTGACGTTTCGAATATTCTCGAGATTGCAATTCCCCTAAGAACTAAATGATATATGTATTTAGCGCAACGGTTTAACGAATAAGAATTTCTGTACATCATAAAGTAACGGTGTTTTGTTTATTTTGATGTTTAAAAGAAATTATTCTCGAAATTATAATACCTGTGCGGTCTACTTCGAAATCGATTTGATAGAAGTTCCTGTTTAAATAAACGGAATTTGTCATCCAGTGAAAATTGCAATTTCCTTAAGGACTAAAATGGTCTGAGTATTTCGCGCAACGGTTTAATGAATGGGGATTTCTGAAATTCATGTAGTAACGGTATTTTGCTAACGCGAAAAAAAATATTTTAGAGAAGTTTTAATTGCAAAACGACCCACATCAATAATAGAAAAACACGCGCCATGCCGATAGAATTCAAAGGCTCTTATGCGTGTTGGAGTGAGGATACCACAAAAGTTTTCACGTTAGCGCAATAGCCTGAATAAGAAACCTTTAACCCAAAATAAATATACAACAACAACAAAAAAAGCACGAAGAAAACACAAATGGTTTTAACCAGCCATCCGTCTTCTTATAAAAAGGCCTTTGATCTAACCAAAGGTACATTTTCATCCATCTAATTTTGCAGAGTCATGTAACCTTTTTGTTGCTTTTAAGCGGTGTGCTCTGTCTGCCAATTATATTGTACCATCACTTACGAAAAGGAGCTTTCCTACAAGCAGCCATACCAAAAAAATCCTTCTTTTTTTTTTCTAGTCGTTCAAAATTCACCGGAACAGCAGTTGGGAAATCAAACACCAGCTGAATTTTTGTGAGACTACCTACAGTATCACTGAAAGAGAGTTTGCGCATGCACTATATTGAATCATAATACTGAACAAGCGGGTTAACCTGGTTATATGACCTACCACTATTTTTACTATGAGGAATCATCATGTAATGGAAAATAGTTAGGCACATTATTTTTATTTTCGGAGAGCAAATTTACTGTATGAAAAGGGTTGAACTTACTCTTTCAGTTAAGCAGCCATTAAGTATCAATTTTACAAACGACGCATCATGCACTATTAAAATATTGAGTGTTTTAAACACTTTCTTAGTTGCTGCAACAGAACCCCTGATACAAATAGATGTCTAGTCATTATTTCTTTCTCAAGCATCTAAGCGGTCCGGAATCCTAAATTCTCGAAGCTGATTGGCTAATTCCGTTTATCGTTTCATGTTTCGGTGAAGCCTCTCTCTTTAAAATTTATAAAAGTTTACCATGCAACCAGGTGAATAATCAGACATGGTTTGATGCTACTCTGGTTTAAGGATTTAATGAATGTAACCGGGGAATTACAATTCATAGACCCAAAGTTTTGACGTTCATGTCCTGTGCCTTCAATAGTGGTGATAAGACCGTTGCAACAAGAGTTCCTTTTATATGCTCAATAATTAGCAGCCCCATTTTCTGACGAGGTCTAAATAGGCGTCAGGTAGTAAGCTGCTATCATCACGATTCAAAGAAGCGGGGGCGGAATTAACATGCCAGGCTTCCAAACAAAAGCGCTGGTGATAATGCCGATTAGTGGTGATAATTCTAGAATTATCCCACCCGATTGTTCGGTTAGTCAGGCATGTGTGCTCCGACAAAGCTGAATTTTCTTTTTTTGCAGAAGACCGCTTTTTGATGCTTTTTCAAACGTGTACCAAATTGACTTTTGGTCTGTCCTTAAAGAAATCCTAGGATCCTTGGTCGGTCCGTATTGGGAAAAAAATGTGGCATCTGTCTTGAGTGCCAAGATCTCGGGCACCGTTTTTCCTAATAAGGATCTTCCGCCTGGTGAATAACATATATATCATTTAGGAAGAAGCTTTTGTTACTTCTCTTAACGGAAGATGTTCATTGAAAGGAAAAGAAGGTTTTTGTGCGTGATCAGGTCGCAAGCCGTTCATTAAATAGATAAATGTTGACCGCAGGCAACAAGATACCTGGCTATCGGTGTAATCAATATTGCGACCTGTTTTATCGATTGAGTTCCTCATAAAACAAAAAAAAGCTTTGGTGAGATGGGCGAAAGTTTTAGCATCTTTCTAGGCTGCGAGTGAGGCCTTTCCTGAACGCATGGCAAGTTTTACAGTAGTGATCTGCTGTGGTCCGGATTGACAGCTTAAGGAATACTATTCATTTTAAAAATTTTTTTATCAGAGCCTTGGGAATACGTTGATAGTCGTTAACAAAGTTTTTGGGCGGTCCTTAAATCTCATAAAGCTTGAAATGCAGCAAATTATTTCCTCTTTTTTTTCACTTTTACACACTATTTTTCCCTCTTTAAGAACGTTAATGGAAGCTATACATCTCATTCTTGTGTAATTGTTTTCACCATTTTGCGTTTCTGTGCAAATAACTGAAAGCGAAATTAATAACCATTTATTTTCAAAGAAAAATGTCCCCTTGATTATTAAGATAGATATACAAAGATTTCCACAGAAATAGGTCATCTAGATTCTAAGAAGATGATTGCATGCAATGTTTGTGAAATGTGACCTAAAAATTTTTTCGAATATCGTTGATGTTTTCATGTTAACGAGCTCCACATCGCATATCGTTTGCCCTTCCTCCTATAAAAAGATCGAAGTGAGTGAGCTATATTAACATGTTTTACAGCTATTTTTCAAAATATCACCGTAGACAGTCGATGTCAAATTCAGTTTTAAAATATATTACATTGTAGCTGTGAGGTTGATTGAAAATGCAAATCAATGTATTTACAGCTGAAGATCGTTTATATTTATAAATCAAACAAATTTGTTTCATTTGGTCGCAGAAGAAAATTAAAAAGAGAGAGAAATAACAATGGTTTCCTGATGTGCTCAGTAAAATTCATTTTCGTCTCATTTTCTTAGAGATGTCAATCGACGTTTGGAGAAAGCGAGCATGAAATAAAACGTGAGAAGCAGGTAGGTCATGCAGTTACACAAAATCTATTTCTACACTTTAATTCAAGGTGTTGAATCATACGAGTAAAATTTGATATTTACCTCTTAGAGCCACAGTCTGTAAGTTTCCAATTTTAAGAATTATAATTTATGTTTACCATGACCGAAAGCTTAAGAAGCAACTTAACTATATAAAAATTACACCATAATTTTCTATACTTCAGATCTTCGAATACTCGAGAAGAATTTCTTCAGAGGGCAAACTAAATTCTCCTTACTTAAAATAATGCACTTGGTACGAAAGTGATATTTCTTAATACAACTTAAACAACTAAAAAAGTCATGCTTACGAGAAAACTCGAATAACTATAAACTCGTTTGATAAAATTATTGGGGTTCTGCCTCTGCATCAGTTATGTGTATATCCAAGCAATTCCAAATCATTAGCAAAAACAGCTTGCTTTCGCGTTTGGCCTGTTTCTTAACCAGAAATAAGGATTCAATTTTAATTCCTTTTTTATTTCTATATAAACAATGAAGCAATCAAAACATAGTCTCAGACAACGTAATCAATTTTTCTCAAACTGTGCTTTTAAAAGTTTACTGCGCGGGGCTTTTTCAACCGGATTGCTATAAGCTTAGAATACATAAAAACACCAATAATAATTTTGGAATTTAAGTAGGACTCGCCCGTTGTTTTAGAAAATCTCTGCATGTGGTGGTGAATATAAAAGTATGTCAAACGTGGAAAACAGCCATAATTTTAGCGAAAAAAAATTTTCTTTGAGTTATTTTTCTGTGCAGGTTTTTTCAAATTAAGATAACTGACAGATAAAGGCAGGGCAAAAGAGTTCCAAAGAAGCTCCATCTCAAGGCTTTGTGAGCCTTTAAGAAGATTCAGTATCCCTCACAGGGAGTAGGCAGCTTTTGCTTCAAATAAGCCATTATCAAAACATGCATGAATACTTCTATTGGTACTGGCGGGGTATGAATGCCCAACGCTCCATATACATTGGTCTACTAATTTTTTTGAGTGCATTCCATTAAAGTAAAAGTGAACACAATTAAAGTCCTTGCATTTTCGACATCTATCACGAAAACGAAAAGTAAGGGGCCACATGCGAATAAGCACACACTTGCATTGATTCTAAACAAAAGAGAGACATAAAAAGTATATATATTTTAACTTAATTGAGCAGCTGCAGAGAGGTTTTTAACGTTCGCTTGATCAAGACCTCCATGGATCCTTTCAGTCTGACCATTTAAGCGTGTTCATCGAGGAATATATGAATTTCATCATGAATGAAAACAATAACAATAAGGATCAAAGACCCGACATGCAACTTCATGGGCACTTTTTGAATAATCATGGTAAACCGGAATTAAAATCAAAAGACGATAGATGACAGTTGCGAAAATTACGACCTGGTAAATGATTCTAAAAAAAAAGTTTGCTAATCTACTAATTGCTAAATGCATTTTTTTAAAATTTCACGGATGTCTCAAAATTTTTTTTGTTGCTTCTACGAAAAAGCAACGTTGATTTTTAGGATTTATTTTAGGTATGTTTCCAAAAAATATAGTGATAAATTTACAATAACTTTTATAACAGCACCTACGTCTTCAAAATCTTAGATCTTGAATGCACGCTTTCGGAGAGTAGCATAACTAGCGATTAAATAATTTTGAATGAGATACGGTTATATATTTATCCCAAAATGACAGCGATTCTCGAGCTTCGTAATGTTGTGCATTACTGCAAAAGAACCAAATTAAACTTCTTTGGAAAGCAGCTTTCATAAAGCAAGAACTGTTATACTAAAACATGTCCAAGAAAATTTACATTCCTGTTTTTCATAGAAAACAATCTCTTTCAGTCAGTAGACAATTGTTTAGCAACGAACTAACAAGTCTAACAAAAAGAGCTGCTAAGTTACGGGCTATGACGTCATTCCCTGATATTTTGGAATGAGGTACATCTATTTTGTTCAGTTTGATTCTACCTTTTTTCTTTTGTGAATTGTTTTTCCATCGATATGAAAAACCCCAAAAGAATGCTAGGCTATCCAAAGCGATTCACGGCGATTTAGAACGCTGCTTTAATCATTTTTTTGTTGAGTTTTACTCTCATTGAAAATCTTGCTCATTTTTTATCTGTTTGGGTATTTAAACGACTAAAATACATCAAAGAAAAAACCAAATGTCCGTGCCGTGGAGATCTTCGATTTCTTTCGTTAATTTCTCAGGAAAACCAGAATGATCTTATAGGGGAATCATTTCTTTACATTTTAAACAAAAATTAAATGATACTCCATACTGAAAACTCTCATCAACATAATCACGCGACATAGAAGATAATTAGAATCAACACAACTGAACAACTGGTACATAGCTGCTGACGACTCACTTTGCGTAAGTTGTAAGAATAGTTAGAAAACCTAGTCTCCTGTCCATTGTTATCACGTAAGATATCATATATAGATTTAGTATAATTTCAGAGCTGAGCATAGAGTTTCCAGCAATTTGATTGTTCGAGTGGTTCCTCATATGACGCTATATAAACCGCTCCACGCGGTGGATATAAAATGTTAAAATAAAATGTTAATAGATGTTACTAAAATGTTATGATTTTAGAAATTTCTCTGTTGTTCAGCTCTGAAATTGTACTAAAACAATTATTCGCCTCAGGTTCGGTGAATATTGTCGAATAATCCCCTCGACTTCGTCTCGGGGATTATTCGACGATATTCACCTCGCCTTCGGCGAATAATTGTTAATTATTATATATGATCTTTTACCAGACTAGGATTTGCCATCTTCAAATGAAAAAAAAAGCTGAGAAGTGATAGATTTTTAAAAGAGGTCTTCGTTCACGTGAATTGTCTAACCTCTACAGCCAACCTTATGCTTTAGCCATTCTTACGCCTTCCTTCCCCATCATTAATTTTTGAAGGTAATAATACTTTCCTTGTTGTATGTTTAAAAGGTTTTTTTCAAACGAGGAACTCATCGAAATTTGTCTAACAGTATCCTTAATTTCTTCATAATGGACCTCTCACATCTTCGGACATCTACAAAGCAAGTGAAACTCCCAAAATCTTGCATTACAAATTATTTTGAAATCCCCGATTTCGCCGCTGCCAAACTTCTTGTAGAACCAGCATGAAGACTAGATACATCAACAAAAAACATCTCGGTTCCAATTAAGCAGTCAATCATTTGTTTGCTTCAGTCATTGCTTTTCTTTACTTATTCCTTCTCCGTTCTTAATTTTTGAAAATGATCATAGTTAATTATGCATGCTCCTTTCGCTATTGTAAGTTTTAGCGGTTTTTCCAAACATTCCTTTTTCTGGATGTAAATGTGTATCAGATTAAAACATGTAATAAAAATTAGAAAAACAACATCATATTTTTTTAAGTTATAGATAAAACAGTTTTGAATGGAAACGCCGAGATTATACGCTCTCTTTGCATATGTGCCCACGTTGGCCCACGTGGCCAGATATAGCTAATTGCTTGTTGTGTCTAGGATTTGAACATCTATGCTCCGTGGTCATTTTCTCTTGGAAGTCCCGGTTACTATATACGGGTCTAAAGCCATATTTTAAGATCTCAATCTAAGGAGCAAAAGATCGAACTTTAGCTAAAATCCCGTTTTATTTTTGTTTTTATGTCCTGCTATATCGTATGTTATTTCGATTTTCATTGTAAACACAGCATGCAAAAACAAATTTTCGGAACCGGTAAGTTGCAGGACGTTTGATAATTGGGCCCCCTAGAGTAGAGGAAGAACTTGGTAAATGACACTATTTTAACGGCAAAATATTATTTATTGTGAAATTTGCTTCTGTTTAGGTTTTAATTTATACTCTCTGCTATTTGTAAATCAGAAGTATTATCTTTTATTTTGGAGATTTCAGTGCGAAGAAGTATAACTAGCACAATAGGAAAGAAAGAGGATCAAAGAAGCTTCTAGAGTATCAAGGACAGACCGAATTTTTTTCTGTACGTGTATTTCTATGAAGAAAACGATATTTAATTCATGAATATTTTTTTACTTTGATTATTGTGGAGAAGTAATGACCGACGAAAATTTACATGAGTGATTCGTTGTTTAGGGCTTCTTCAAGAGAGTTAAGTTCATATTAAATGTTTCGCGGAATTTTCGGGGTACGCAAGATATTTTGTTCTATGCATGAGGAGGACTGGTTTAAGCTGCATATTTTGTGAGTGTTAATGACACCATTACCTGTATGTTGTTTTATTTGTGCTTTGTGAAAACTAAGGATGTTATGAATATGATGAAATATACATCATGAAAATGCCTTCGCTTTTTAAGAATAGCCTTAGTCAGTTCGCAAAAATAACCTTAAAAAAAAACAGGCAAATAAAGCCTTTTATTATTAAAATCTCAATTAAAATCCTCTTTCCAGAAGGTATGAACATCATGAACAGAGAAAAGAAGCAAACGTCTTCAGCTGTCTCCCTTCGTCTTCCTTCATGATGTCGAAACTAGGCGTTAAAGACTTGTCCTAAGTGCTTGTTAACAGGAGAACGCAATTTAAAACACTCATTAGCACGTGATTGGCGCTAATACGTCCTCCGCCAACCAAAGAATCGTTGAAGAATAGATGTTTGTTCATTAATTTTGTATTTGTATATTGTATACTGTATAATAGTGTGATGAAAAGGTCTAATCGAGTGGATAACAGCTAGACGCGTTACAAGACGAGTAATTTCAAGAAAGCTGTTTTAATTTAGGTTTGGAGGAGAAAACGGAAACCAGATAAAAGGCAAATAAATCTACTGCAGTGATATTTCGCTTACTGTGTGCATGTGTGAGAAGTTCCCTTCAGCATAAGAACCAAAGCAAAGGTTGTTGGAAAGAGAGATTAATTTCTTTTCAGGTGAGTACGACAACTCTGCGCAATTGCAAGTTATAGCTCCTATGTGATACTAATGGTGAGGTATGTTGTACTGTATAATTTCAGCAACTCCTTGCTGCCCCAGCAAAAAACATGCATCTTTAACCACTCCACTGTGGCAAATTAATTTGACTCTGCCAACTACATGCATTAAGATGAAAAAAAAAATGTTACACGTACATCATTAAAATACGATGTCTTTGGTATAAATCCTAGAGATTAAATCATTTTTGTCGTATCCTGCCGTATTCGCCTTGTAATATGCTTGTCAGATACATATCCTGCGATAATCGAAATAAAGTTGTGCCTCGTTAACAAATACAGTCAACTTGTACAGAACCAGAGAGTTTACAAAATTAAATGTTCCTCGCTTGACGTCATTCACCTCAAGTGAATATTAATAGGGACCTTAAGCAGTCAGGACGGCAATGCCAAGGAAGACTTCGATCAAAAAATGAATTTCTACACTTAGTTAGAATTTCAAAAATAGCTGCACGAGTTTACTGTCTCATACGGCACCACAGTTCAACTTCAATATGACGTATAAAAGTAGCGTTGAGTTCCAAATGGAAATTAAAATATTTGCCGTCGCGGTTTCGGTTCGCAGACGACGCAAATTTTGGCGATTTCACGTTGTTGTTTTGCATAAGACGGCTAAGAAATGTACAAAGTTTCAAAATGCACGTGCTGAGCTATTGTTCTGCCAATTAGATCTCTTGTTTTTCCACGTCCTCGTTGCCGTCGCCGTTGTGGTTGCTTAAGGTCCCTAGTATTCATTAACGACGACTTTCTACGTTCAAGATCTGCCATTCCCTTAAAAGTTTCTTAGTTGCTTAGCAATAGATGACTGCGGAACACGCAAAAGATTTTCCTATCCGATGATAACTGGTGAGCTTGCACAACTTTGAAATCTTGTGCAACAAACCGTTGAAATTACTTCACAAAAAATATCATTTTTGTGGAAAGCTTTAAATCCTATTATTATCCAACTACACCTAGACGAGTACATATAACGCCATAGACGAGTACAAATATCACGCGGTATTTGTACTCGTCTATTGTAGTACCGGTTAAACTGGTTTTCTCGCACCGCGCAAGCGAAGAATTGGATTGTAGTTAGGAAAAAAAAAACAAATGGCGGACAATTTGAATCATATTTCCGACGACGAAGAGTCAGAATGGCTGGCAAGTATAGATCCAAGTTCTTTAGATGAATCGAACGAAGAAAAACAGCTTGACGACCAGAAAATTTCTTCATTTAATGAAGAAAATAGAAACAGTAGCACAACAACGCCCCAATTCCGTACCGCTTCGCATACTTCTGTCACGCACTCCCCGTAAATAAACATCCGCGAAATTCGCCCGCACTGAAATAACAGTTTGGCGTGATGGATAATAAATAACTTATTAGACGTTTTGTTGTGTAGTATCGCTGAGTATTTTTACGAGTTGTGCCGTATTTTGACGAGCCCGTAGGGCGAGTCAAAATACAAATATATATTTATATTTATCCTAGTCTTTTTAAAAACCTTGAAAATGAGTTTGAAAACAGGTATTCACAAAAATCCTTTTAAGCCCCTTTAGGGCGTTCATTTATTTATCTGGCTGGAACGATGTTGTTTAGTCTACAGCAGGTAACTCCCGAGAACGTTCTCGATGGTTCGCTAGTTTGCATCGAGATAATCTGACGGGCCATGTTCGAGAGAAAGGAGATGAACAGCTAATAACTGAGACAGTTTACCTTCGTGTTCATCGAAATAAAAGATTCTCCTCAAACTTTATTCTAATTTGGTATCTTAGATGAATTAAAACTAAAACGTTTGCGAAAACTACAACTGGTTACTCCCAAGAATGTTCTCGATGGTTTGCTCAGTTTACACCGAGATAATCTACCGGGCCATGTTCGAGAGAAAGGAGATAAACAGCTAAGAACTGAGACACAGTTTACCTTCGCGTTCATCAATGTATAAGATGCTCCTCAGAATTCATTTCAATTTGGTGTCTTAGGCCCTCCACAGACTAGGGATTTAGTTGTCGACAACTATTTGTGATCGACAACTAAAAGTTATCGACAACTAAAAAACGTAGTCTGTGGCGCAAGTTGTCGACAACTAAACCGCAAATTATTAGTTGTCGACGGCCTCATTTTTTAGCGTTTTTCTAGTGTGTGAAAACTTTCGTTTTAGTTGTCGACTACTTTTAGATCTCCGCGCTATTGCGTCAGCGGCTTTCCCAGCCGGATTAAAACATGGAGGATTGCAGAAGTAAAATACTCGGTAAAGAAAACATTCTTTTTGATCTTTCTTCTCCACATCCTGTTCTTGGAGGTGGAAACGACACTAACGATGTCATTATTGCGGCAGCTTGTGCCCACCAACAAGTTGTGGTGCAGGATATTTTATCCAAAACGATTGAACGGCAAATTTGGCGTAAAAGTTCGTTCGAGGGAATTTTGACCAACGTGCCGTAGAAACTGGAATGACGGCAATTTTATCACCAATTTGCGAGTAGACAGGGGTACGTTTCTTCTTATTGTTGAAAGATTAATCCCTTATATTCACCGAGAAACGAGAAGAATGAGGCAGTCCATTGATGTCGATGAAAGAGTTGCTATATATATGGTGTTATGGCGATACGGAGAATGCACAGTAAGCTCTTGGTGCCCAACCTCCCCGTGTATCGGTTGCTAAATCAGTATTTGAGCGCCAGTGTGTGAAATTCCTTTATCGGACTTATTTAGTTGTCGATAACTTTTAGTGGTCGATAACAAATAGTTGTCGACAACTAAATCTCTAGTCTGTGGAGGGCCTTAGATTGATTCATACTAAAACGATTGCGAAACTAACATGTATGAATGTGACATGTTAGAAAATTTCTGGAATGCATGAAGTTAACCCGATTATGACGGACACTACAACTAAACTAATCTAAATGGTACAGCTTAAGAAAACCTCCCTCACATTTTCAATTTTAAATATGATTTTTGTAAAATACACCTTTGTTAACTAAACCTAAAGGTCCAACCCCTCAAGCCTAGTGAATACTCGTGAAAAAATAATTGTATTATACATCTTTAACGTACGCCAGCCAGCGCCAGACAAATGTTGCCGTGACGACTCAGACAATAGAACCCACGCACCACGTGATCACAATCATCGTCTTTCGTCAAACGATTTTTTTTTTTGCCGATTAAACAAGATCTGCATGTTTCGTCATACTGTGCAAAAAAAAAAAAAAAAAATAAAAGATCCCTCCCAGCCGAGGATAAATGTCATCTAATATTTTTCTGGTCTCTCTCATTTCCTTGAAGAGTCCTAGCGTGATATCAAACATGGTTGTTCTAAAATCAAGCTGGAAGAAGCTTATTTTATGCTTCGTTGCGGGATTGTGTTTAAGTGTCGCTCACTCGAACGCAAGGTAAGAAAGGATTCACTATTATTTTTCAACGTGTGTTTCTAACATTCTGCCTTATGAAACCCTTCTTGTCCCTAGTAAAGTACTCTGATAAGGGATAGTTAAATAAAAAGACAAAAACAACCAGAAACTGACTAAAAGCACCCATTTGTTTATGTAGTTCTTTATAAATTGACCCATCTTAAAAACAAATCCCGTGTTTGGTCATGCTTCAGCGAATTATGACTGATGCCACTAAAATGCAGGAGTTATTTTCGACAGAAATTAACATTTAAGTACATTCGTATTTGATATATCGCATTAATGGAAACGATATTCACAATGCAATACTATAGTAATTTTATCAGACTACTGAGAAACAAGTTGTTTGTCGCTTTTTTTTTTACATGCAGTATGTCTTGTTGCCCTTTTATTGAGATGTTACCATCAAATTTCGGTCTCTAGCATTCTGTTTCATTTCTTTAGTTAGTTTTGCGGAGGACGATGGCAGTGCTTAAGATGAGTTTTAATGATGCGTATTCTATATTCTGAAAACATGCCGAGTACATTTACCGCGTCAAAATTTGCATTTTGTCATCATTATCGCCATTTGAAATTAACTTCGAAATCACATGGAGTATGTTGATAAGAGTTGATGTTATGTTCGGCTTCTCGAAAGCATCATATTTATAAAGTACTCTGCCCACGGTAGTTTTATCGTTCCTCGTATGATTAAGATTTAGTCTATAATTGTTTCTAAAGGTTTAATAAGTTCTGCGTTGCCTCATGTCATTATGCACCTTCAGATTTCTCAATTTCGGAGCGATTAAGTGGGTTATTAATATTTGTGATAGCCCAGCTTAGCCGTAGCCCTTATCAGAACTTGATCCACTGTTTTTCAAGAATGCACAAATTATGGTTTGGCTTTCAGTTTCCATTAAAGTTGTAGTCTCTTGGTATAACCCACCCCCTGGTTGCTGACCCAATAATTCCAAGCAGAGTGAAAATTGAAGCGAAATACACCTGGACTCATTATTTCAAAATGTAAATATTTTCAGACGAACGGCAGATGACATGACAGCTCTTCTGAATAAACTCATAAAAGGCTATGACAAAAGACTCCGGCCAAACTTTGGAGGTAAGCAAGGCAGTTTTGAATTATGCTTTGATGAACCAGGAGATATCTTTTAATTCATTGCCCATCTGACCATTCCGTTAAGGCGACCTCATTTTTATTTCATGGCTTAATTGTGGTCTAAACGTAACTTTCCATTGTTTTGAATACTTAGTTTCAAGTTTTGAGAAATTCTTGTTTAAACCATTTGCACCAACATTTTCAAGGAAACAAGAGAGATCTAACGAGCTCGTTAGAAATTACTTCGTGTAGTTAATTACTGAAACACAGGTTTGCTTGAATGCTCAAAATGTTTGTCAGTTGTTTTTCAGCCTGCTTCAGATTTAATCATCGTGTGGATCAAAAAAAATTTACAAAACCAGGCATTCCCAATTATTTACGATCGAAGAATGGAACTTAAATGCATAATTTCTTTTACATGGACCTTTTTTTCCCTTTCTTCTCTCATGTTGTACTTCGGAAATAATAAGGTATATTAAAATTTGCCGTGGCGGTTATGAAAGCTGAAGAAAATCAACCCTGGAAGCAGCCGCGCTCTCGATTAGATCAGTGGCTCCCTAACCTTACACAATCTTTATTCTATTTCACACACGGTGACTATGTAAATTAACGGGATGTCTCTATTGGCTATTCAGTTCCACGTGATTGGAATGTTGTTGAAACTTTTGCACGGTCAAGTTCAAAACCCCCCATGAAAATCATACAGCTAAAAAAGAGTGGTTGAGCTTCTTAGCCTTGACACCAAATAAAGTTATTCAGTTAGCATGCACGCTCTCATGGGGTAATCTGTGTGTTCAGATAAGAGTGTGTAGACCAGGTTGTGACGTCATACCTTGTTGTTTTTGAGAAATATTTCGCAAAAACTTAGAGAGCATTTTCCGTGTTTACATAGCCTCATCTAGACACTCGAAGGGTTAGGAGAATTCCAAAAGTTTTTAATGAAACCCTAAATTTCGTGACAAGTTTGTAGAATATTTTCGAGTTCTTTCAACTCCTCTGGTGTTTAGATGAGGCTATGTAAAAGCAGAAAAAGTCTTTCGTGTTTGAATATCAGCCATGGGTGCACATAGTTCCTATTTCTTTTTAAATAGCGTGAGAGTTAAGTGTATTAGTAGAGTCGTGGTGACTCTTAAGGTTGCAAATCAATTCGTTTATTATCCTGACCTTGATGCTTGATTTCAAGGGTGTTACTGTGGAGAGTGATTACATTCTTATAACTCTAAGGATTGAGGGCTTTTCGGTTGAGAGTTTTAAAGCTAACCAAAGTAATAACAACGGCCAATCGGAAGAGAGTAAATACCTTTAAGAACCAATGAGAACTGCCTAATGCGCGGGACAAAAGTCCTAATGGTTTCAGTATTCCATCTGATTGGTTGACAGAGTAGTGCAAGTTTCTGGACCAATCATAGAACGAAGTAAAAGCAAAAACAAAGCATACCCCGTATTATTTTTGACATTCCATTGAAAATTGATCTAGCTAAAGGATTAATAGCATCCGGTAATTTGGACCCACTGACCAACATAGACTTTCCGTTAAACTGCTCAGTCACAAAGGATTTTTAGTAAGAGCTACGTGCTTTTTGTCATAAATTTACTGAATTATTCATCATATTATTGCCAGGTCAACCAGTTGTAATCACCGTTGGATTATGGGTATTATCAATCGACTCTATCAACGTTGTTGACATGGTAGGACGGATCTCATAGTATAACTTCTTTTGTCAAGGGAATATTACGACTTTAAAGTTATTTTGCAATATGTGTAACCCTTTCTAAGATTTGCAGCGAGATCGTAAACCTCATCAGGTCTTAAGGATAGGTTCGTGGTTTCATTTATAATTCTACCGTGGGAGGGTATCCGTAGTAGAAGTAGTAGTTGTCTTAAAATTTCTTTAACGAAGGTAACATTTGACAGTCGTAGAACTGATAAACTCATGGCCCTAAGAATATTTGGAAGTCGAAATAAGATAGTAATACAAATAGTAAAAAGGATAAATATAGAATATGTCTATGAACATCGAAGAATACAAAAATGATTGAAAGAAATAGTTTCATTCTAAACGTTATTATTTAAAATCAATTTACATGAAATGACTGCGTGAGAATTGGATTGGTTAAAATTGACTAAAGAGGTGAAGGCTTAAACTTTGAGAAGGTGTAGTTTGATCGTCCGGGTGAGTGTAGTCCTGAGAAGGACTGTTGTCGGTGGCAGTGACTGACGTTTCGACAACCTGTGCGGATGATGACAACCTCTGATGATGACTTCCGCACAGGTTGTCGAAACGTCAGTCACTGCCACCGACAACAGTCCTTCTCAGGACTACACTCACCCGGACGATCAAACTACACCTTCACATGTTACCCCCGGGTTCAAACCATTTACGGCTTAAACTTTGTATCACTAGACCTCCGTTTGAGGTGTACATTAAACATTTTTCATTCCTTTATTGTGAGAGTAAGTAGTTTGTTGCCTAAGATCGCGTCGGCCCCATCTTGGAATGGAACACAGGTCGAGTTTAGCATTCTTTTTGCTCGGCCACCATTTCTTCCACCGAGTTAATTTGATTTGAAGTTTGCATAGTTATCTGTATTTTTAGCCCTTATCTTTTTTTACTTTTTTATTTTTGTATATCTCAAGGATTATAAACTGGACTTCTTCTTAAGACAACTGTGGACAGATCCTCGATTACGCCACGACTGGAATGAAACACTGGCACTTGGTAACACTATGATGGATAAGCTCTGGGTTCCAGACACTTATTTTGAAAATTCCAAAAGCTCAAAATTCCACAAAGTTACCATGGTCAATAAGTTGTTATCCATATCGCCAGATGGGGGAGTCCATTACAATGCAAGGTAAACTGAAGAGTTGTTATATCATTTAGTTTGATCTGACATGAAACTATCAAAGATGATAGTTGGCCTCCAGGATAATTCTTGTCCTCTGGATCGTCTGCTTAAAGTTTTGAACTGCAGTTGTGCATGAGGAAACTATATCCAAAAGGCTGAGAAGTCCCTGACTTATAGAAAGGACTTAGTCTCGCCTTCTAGGAGACTTATATTAACCATTCGTCACTCAATGAATCTGTCCAAGAAATGGCAGAGGCTTGGGAGGAGAACTTGACGACGGCCGGCTGTTGGCAAACAGAAGTCTTAAGCCTTAAAAAACAGATGAAAATACTTTTTAAATGATTGATTAGGTGGTGAGAAATCTAATACGAGTTCCTAAGACAAACAGCAAGTGGACCACCCAGAATTTCCAAATTTTTATCATGAATTCTCGTCTTCCATGATTACATTTACCCGCTTAAAACAACCATAAATATGGACGTGAGCAACAGGATTCCGCAAGTTCTGTGAAGTAGCTTTTGTCTACACAAAGTATACTTGGATCACATAATCATTTGAAGTCCTCTGCTAATTTTTTTCGTTACGTATATAATTATTTGGTTTTCAGAGTCACTGTGCGAGCAAGCTGTCCCATGGACCTGCGGCTATTTCCCTTTGATGAACAACATTGTAATTTAAACATCGAGAGCTGTAAGTATGTGTTTCCTTTGGTTTGTTTGTTTATTTAGTTTATCTTTTTATTATGCCATTTGTAATAATAATAATAATAAGTCATTATAAATAAAAGCAATTACATATAGTACATTAATATAATCTAACTGAAAACTTTCCTTTTACGAATAAGGTTCTCAAAATTCTATTCCTCCTCAAAATACCAGTATCTTACCCAAACTTTATTCTCAACCATAGCTTGCTAATTTTGACTTTTCCTAAAAAGGTATCAGTCAAGCATAAATTATCCTTAAGAAATGGTGAACGACTTAACGTGTACTATTGAGTTATGGATGCCCTTGGGAGGTTTGCTAAGCACTCAAGAAACTAGAGTCGCACTCAGCTATCGCCTCGTGCGACTCTTACGCTTCTTTCGTGCTTAGCAACTTCCCGCGTGCATCCATAACTCAGTAGTACACGCTATGGCGTTTACCATTTGTTTTATAACATAACATTGATACATTGGAACAAGAGTTCCCTTTTATTTAACAAATCTTACGTGATCAGAAAAAACAAGCGCGCGCGGAAAAATAATCTTAGCATTTGCTCACGTCAGCAGCATGCACCCATGGGCAAATAGTAGATGCTAAATTAACCAATCAGAGCGCGCGCTTTGTTTTAGTTACCTAATTATAGGAATATAACGAAGCATGTTAATAACGCGAACAAAATTTACGCCTCATAAAATTAACGCGAATTTTCCAAAAGTTATGTTTACATACATTTAATTAACGCGAATTTCCGTGCGGTATGTTGCATAATTATTCCCACATTGAAATTAACACTGCTTTAAGAGGTTATCACGTGTATCGCACAAGCTGGAAATCTTAAAGCAACAGCTCACGTTCAAGCAAGAGAAAGACAATAAACACAACCGGTTTGCAGTTGCTGAGCAAACAATATTGCTAGGAACCATATTTCCTCCTACTGTCGGACATATTCCAATAGAATCGAGCCGATATATTTGGTACGCACTGCAGAGAGAAGCTGTCATAAAAGGAGAGGTCACAGTGATAAAATATAAGCCATCTCCACTTGTTCAAGGTGGATTAGAAATACCTATTGCGGTAACTGTGAAATGGGTTGACAAAAATGCGATAGACATTTTGCGCAAGAAAGTTGAAGAAGTGAGTTATCCCCTCGGAGAAGACGATCGCTACACTGATGAATCTAAGGACATTTTGAACTTAATATTAAATGATGATGATGAGTCAACCGACTCTGACAGTGACGTAGAGTATTGTAGCTTTGCTTATAATAAAGGTGTCTAAATAATGATGCTTTCAATTAACGTCATTTTAATTAACAATTAGATAAATTAAGATACATAAAATTAACGCGAATTTTTGTAATTCGCGTTAATTACATGCATTGTTAATTTCCTATGATAAGGTAGGTTATAATAAAAGTTCCTTTGTAAGCAGGCTGCTATGTCTTCAACTCAGGAACTTTAATTGCAAAGAAGGCTTTTGACTTGACCTTTGCTAAGACTTAAAGGTACGGAGTATCTTATTGGGAGTGTGCTTTTTGCCTAGGTTTTATGGTTAAATGTTATTATTTTAGATGGCTATAATGCTTTTAACATGCAATACCAGTGGGAGAATCGAACGGACAAAGGAGTGGCAGTCAATAAGAAGCTTGATGATATGCCCCAATATAACTTAACTGGCACCTCGACCAAAGCTTATTTCACAGTATATTACTCAGGTGGGTATACTGTGATTTCGAGAAAAGTTTAAACACTGATACTATGCTATTGAGGGGCACGGGTTATAATAAGTATGAAAAAATTTCTCTACATCACCACATTCCTTGATGTTTTGTATGCTATAAGGAAAATGTTTCTTCTCGCATTAAGAGGATAAACTCAGTCAAAAGTCTCGGGCAGCTAAATGGTCTTGCATTTCATTGTTAATTGTTCTCGCTTCGTCCATGTATCTAACCTTGAACAATAAGCAACAGCATACTGAGGAAAGAAAGCTGAAGCGAATTTCTCTCGACTGTTGCAAAACCGCCTCCTGGTTAGTTCAATTGTAGAGCGCCGGTCTGTTGTGCGGGAGGTCGAGGGTTCAAGCCCCGGCCGGACCAATACTCAGGGTCTTAAAATAACTGAGGAGAATGTGCTACATTTCTATAATATCAAGAAATGGATAGATATTCTAGTCTTCTCGGATAAGGACGAATAAACCGTAGGTCCCGTCTCCTGCAGGGTTAGGGGTAGGAGACGTTAATTTCCCACGCACGAGATTACTGTGTGGTGGATGTCCTCCCCCTGGGATGGGATGGGTGTGTTTACTGGGCCCGCAGTAATTAGTGCAAGCTGTTGCGGGGTCCCTGCCTGTCGGCGAAGCTAATAAATTAAATTAAACGAAAACTTATGTCTATAGAGACCAGGAACCAGAATGTGATCAGTCTCAGCTGCAACTGGTTTAGGTTTAGTGTCTGATTACTTCGAGCAATTTTGATTCAGAGGCGAATGTATCAGAGGCTAACTCGAGAAACCGGAGTCTGGCGGAGATCCATAGTCGACGCCCTATGCTCCTCAGCAAGAGCGAAGACAGCCCAATCTAATCTATCTACCGGCGAAATTGCTGTCAAATAACGATGAGCCTTTTCGATTGGCGGGGCATTACTCTGAATAAATGTTTTTTTTTTCACCAGGAAATTGGTCTCGATTGAGTGCTTCATTTGGCTTTGTCAGGAGATCAGGATATTTTCTTATTCATATCTATGCTCCTTGTGCGCTTATTGTTATTTTATCTTGGATATCATTTTGTATCCCCCATGATTCAACTGCTGCTCGTATTGCTCTTGGAATAACGTCCGTGTTAACCATTACGACGATATTAAACATGCTGAATACAGCTATGCCAAAGGTAAGAAGCCTTTGGGTGACTACTGAATATGTAACGAAATTCACAAAACAGTCAGAACGCCAGGGACAGACAGACGAACACAAAGACTAGGACATAGACAGACAGGTAGACAGGCATGCAACAAAACAAAAACAAACAAACAACCAAAAAAAAAAAAAACAACTATTGGCGTCTTAACTTTCCGTCTCTAATTGTGTGCATGATTATCGACATCGATACATGCACGTGATCATGTAATTACATATTGCCTAGTAAACGTTCATGAATAAAGGCTGTGACAGATATATAGTTGGGAATGGAGGAAAATATATATATATGTAGACTGACCTATAGATGAGAAAATCACATTGACGGATGGACAGGCAGACTGACTTACTAAATGATGTACAGAATGAAAGACAGAAAGGGTCCGAAGTTAAATGAAAAATGGAGGTGTGATCGCTGACATTTCATCGTATGCTAACCATATTATGAGGAGTATTTTTGCGTCAACTTTAATAGCAAATGGGCAAAAGGTATAAATTTTGTCTAATCAGAATCAGGGATCAGAAATCGTGATTGCTAGCGAATAAGGTGTTGCTATCAGAAATATTTTGTCTTGTCCATCTGATAATTTTTCAGGTATCCTACGTCAAAGCGATAGACTGGTACCTCATTGGCAGCTTTCTTTTTGTGTTTGGTGTGTTAGTTGAGTACACATTTGTTCTTTGGATCGTGAACGTTCATAATAAGAGACTAAAAAGATTAATGATCGAGCAGGAGATCCAGGAAGCGGTAAGCAGAGGAATTTAGACAAAATATATACCTCTTACTGAGAACTGACTATGACATGCGTACTCCTCTATTGCTTTTGAGGCTGGATTTGTGGATAGGTCTTTGATATGGGGCTTCTTCCTCACACGCAATTTCCTAATTTGCAATTCTCTTGTACTAGATCAATTCGTTTTTTATCGTTTGCAAGTTAAACATGATTCAATTGTAGATAATTTTTGTTAAAATTTCCCAAGAGTTTGCTCCGCTTTCCTAGATCAATTTTTCTCTATAGCAATACCAAGTGGAGATCAATTTAATTCTTCTCAGCACTGAGTCCACATCAGGACGTAATGTCTTGCCTATCCCTCAACCTGCTTTATTAAATAAACTATGATGATGATGATGACGATGATGATGATGATGAGTCTCCTATGTCCGAGTGACAAAACGTAGCATTATTGATGTACATCTATCAAGGAATCTTGCTAAAATATCAAGTTTAAGAACAGTATTCTTTTCACCTAAAAGTACAGCCGTGATCTCTTAGAAATGCGCTCACAAACAAGTTGTCAAGAATTTGAGGATATCAGGAGCAGTTCCTGCTGAGGGCTTTTATCGTCTGACTTAATGATGCAAATTGGCCTCCATATTCTAAAGCCAGCTAAGATTTTGAGTATTACCCCTTCGTCAGAGGGATTGATGAAGGCCAACGCTCGAAACGTCATCTTTAGAGAATCTCTACGCCGGGAAAATTTATCGACAATGATTCACTGTGTTGTCGCTTTTTAGGAGGAAGAAAAGCAATATAACTCCAAGAAGCATGCGATGAATGGTAGCGTTACAAGCAAAAATGCTCGTGGGAGCCATGGTTATAATTACGAGCTTTTTGAGGTACACCAACTGCATTTATTCTCAAAGGGAATCTCGTTGTAACTCCTTAAACGCGATTTTTCATTTGAATGTCCAAAGTTGTAATTACGATTACGCTTGTAAAAATACCAGCATCTGGTCGAAGATTTTTCAGGTTTTAACCAAGACAATGTTATGTTTATTTGGTTAAGAACGTTTGTTTGGAGATACATTTTCACGAAATTAGTTAACCGCCTCCCGGTTAGCTCAATGGATAGAGCGCTGGACTGTTGTGCGGGAGGTCGAGGGTTCGAGCCCCGGCCGGACCAACACTCAAGGTCTTAAAATAATTGATAAGAATATGCTACCTTTCTATAACATCAAGAAATGGTTAGATATTCTAGTCTTCTCGGATAGGGACGAATAAATGGAGATCCCGTCTCCTACAGGGTTAGGGGTAGGAGACGTTAATTTCCCACGCACGAGATTACTGTTTCCTTAGACAAGTAGTTTCTCACTAGTGGCACACTACTTTGTTTGTCTGCCGTCCCTCAGAAAAACTTGTTGATAACTATAACAACGGCCGAGGGCCTTCCCCATAATAAATAACGGGAATCTGGAAAAGAAAGTACCGACAAAAGTTATATTCCTCCATGCTAAGTCTGTTTTTCTTTCTTTAGACTTACAGTGCATTCAGCGACAAAACAAAGAAACCCAGTTCACATCTGTGCGAAAGATCGAAAGCAAAGCGACAGGCCTCCTCCGACATAGAGCAGAGACCGCTGACCTATCCCAGAACTCCACAGTGCAAAGCGAGAACAGTTTGTCTCGACCTCATTGATCCGGATTGCATTGATGACTATGCTAGGCTGTTCTTTCCCCTCATGTTTATCCTTTTCAATGTGATATATTGGCTAAAGTTTATCGTCCTGTAAGAGAAGAGAAGAGAAACACTAGAGAAATTGTTTTATTTTTCTATTGTATAATCCGGCAAAAAGCCAAGTACATCTTCTAAAAGAAGAAAGAAACATTGGGACACTACTGGACTCCCAGATAGGATGTAATTCAAATGTCTGGTATCTTTGTAAAGCTATTTCTTTTGGGTGCAGTGCAGGGACCATGTATCAACCTAGCCAGAAAATATAAGATTAGCGCGAGTTGGGAAAATGCTCGAAAATAATCAGTAATTTGAAAGAAACATTTGAGAAGAGAAAATCTTGCTCAAATCGTGTTTTTGCTATCGGAAAGAACTAAACTCTGGTCGGGACTACTTTTCATGGACGTTTAAACTATAAATTTCTTCTTAAGAGTTCCCATACATTCTGCCTTTTGTCAGTGCACATGCTGTTTCTTTTACCGTGGCAATTATTCTGCCAAATTGGTTGTAAATCTTAATTTATTTATCCAGTGGTTAAAATGTACACATAGTTTACATTGTCATTTGCATGTCATTTGCATGATTGAGTGTAAGGAAGCGAAATACATATCGCCTGATAAATATCCATGATGATGATAATGTTGGCTATGGCAACGGTGCTGATTATTGTGCTCTCTTTCCTCTTCTTAAAATTGTTAATGAACGTTGAATACCGTTAGTTTAGAAATAATGCAGACCCTTTCTATATCTCACTTTTTTTTTTAGAAACCTTTGTCGTGCAACTTGAAAGGTTTTATTTCTTGCACAGTTTTTCCCTGAAAATCCCAGAATTGGCAAGGAATTGTTATCGAAATGTACTACTATATGGCAAGCATAAAAATTTGAATAACTTTAAAAAAAGCAGCCTCCGGGATAAGATTAGCTTTTCAGTGAAAGCGAAGTTTGTTGCAAACTTGTGAACAACTTTTGCAAAGACGGCAACTGTGATGTGTTTACTACGGTAATTATATCTTATGAGACGTTTTGTTGTGTAGTATCGCTGAGTATTTTAACGAGTTGTGCCGTATTTTGACGAGCCCGTAGGGCGAGTCAAAATACAAATAACGAGTAAAAATACTCAGTGATACTACACAACAAAACGTCTAATAAGTTATTTTTTTATCCAACACGCCAAACTGTTATTCTAGTGCGGGCGAATTTCGTGGATATTTAATTAAGGGAGTGCGTGACAGAAGTATGCGAAGCAGAACGGAATTGGCGCGTTGTCATGTTGCTGTTTTTATTTTCTTCATTAAATAAAAAAATTTTCTGATTGTCAAGCTGTTTTTCCTCGTTCGTTTCATCCAATAAACTTTGGTCTATATTTGCCAACCATTCTGACTCTTCGTTGTCGGAAATATGATTCAAATTGTCCGCATTTTTTTCCTAACTACAATCCAAATTCTTCGCTTGCGCAATGCTAGAAAAGCTGTTTAACCGGTACTCTACCATAGACGAGTACAAATACCGCGTGATATTTGTACTCGTCTATGGCGTTATTTGTACTCTACGAAGTGTGGTAGGATAATAATGTTACATATTTCATTTCGTACATTACATTACTATCTTGATGTCAGAAGAGGAAATGTTCTTCCTCAGGATCAGGCGGCGTTAGCCATTGAATATCGTAAAACCAAAATCAAGGTCTCATGTCAACCAACAAGAACAAGGAGAAAATCGCAAAGAATCAAAATATATAACAAGCATACCGTTTAACGCAGGAAAGTTACTTGCGTGAGAACGTAACAAGTGTTTCATTTTTGCCTCTCCTTCTTTGACTCAACTATTCAGAAATGCAACGTAACGTAATGTACGATGAAACTTTGAATTGATCTGGGCTGAGATTAAATGCGATAAGCTGTTACATGTTGTCCATCCACATATAACGCATGAATTTCAAATCTATTTTAAACTCAATAAGATTTATGTCAATTCCTCAACGCCAATGAGGCAAGAGTACGCCAATGAGGCAGGAGTACTGTGCGAGATTTTTATAATTTGAGAAATTATCAGTAGTGTAAATGTATGCTATTTTAGCAACGACCAAATAATTGCTGCCACTTAACTAAGAAGTAAGTTGGTAACATATGAATAAAGTAAATAACAAAAACAAGAACAGTTCCCTGCTGGTTTGATATTGATTGTAATGAGGCGAACTCAGTGTGGCGTGTAGAATCTTTTTTATCTTACAAGATCTTTATCTTGAATATTGCACTCAAGGAGATAATGTTTACTCTTAGGAGAATTTGAAATCGATATCAGCATTGAAGCGAACTTCTCGATTGATTTGGTTTAATCCCAACGCTGAAACAGATCTACAGGATAAATCACAATATCCATACACTAAGTAACGCGAACTATAAAGCTAAACAAAACACAATATAATAGACTTACGATAATAAGTTCAATTTGCAAGATATTTGTTGATGTTCATGAGTTCGAGTGTCCGAAACAATCTGGCTGACTAGCACAGGTCAGCGGTCCTAACGAGTCCTCAGTATGTGGCCAGCGGTAGTCCCTTCAAGCATCTTCATAGATGAAGCAGGGAAGGAAGAGTGCTATTTACAAAACTCACGATGCAGTCTCAGTTCGAGCAACTTAAAGAACTCAACCAAAAGTTTTTCAATTTCCGCACCCATTTAGTGTTCCCTTATACTCGAAACCTATTATCATAAGGTTTCTTTGTACCAAAACCAAACGTCGTATGACCGGCATGTAATGTAATTATATTCCGTGACATTTTCTTGCGTTGTTAATGAAAAACGTGTTGTTAGTGCTGAGTCGGGAACAGCCTAACATCTCAGGCTACAGTCTGATCCAGTTCGGCGTATCTACTATGATTCATCTGTTTGCTTGCCCAATCTCGTCGTCGCTAATCCGCCTTTCAATTTTCTCTCTACTCAACAAGTGGTTCCAGAAATTTGTCTTTTATTATACAGATTTAATATTCTTTAGGCCCAACTTTACTGAGGATAAAAAGGTCAAACTGTACTAATCTTTGAAAAGGATATTTTTAGACATATGAACGTCACGCTATGGGCCATGCTAACGCTAGAACGAGCTTTTTGCTTGTGAATTTTTTCTTATCACGTTTCAACAATCGAGTTGACGAGCAAACTCCCCAACCCTAACGCAGAATAAAATGTTAGGAGACAAAACTATAATTCATTTGTATCTCAACGAACTATTATGAGGTAATTCCTTTAAATTTAAAGTTGAAAACATCTTGTTCTGCTCACGAAGTTACCTCGAAGAGCTATCAAGACATAACTCCTTTAAATTAAGAGTTGAAAACGTCCTTTTCTGCATATGAAGTTACCTCGACGAGCTATCATGACATAACTCCTTTAAATTTAGAATAGAAAACATCCTGCTCTGCTCATGAAGTTAAGCTAAAGGGAATGTTCTATCGTCAGTGAGCACAAGAGGAACTACGTTCGCATGAATCATAATTCACGATGGACCATTTCCCCTTCAGCAATGGCGGAGATTTCGGCCTTTATAAAACACGCAATACAAGCGAATGTACTTTAAAGTTTGAAAATCGCCAGAAGAGAGAAATACAGCGAAGAAGAAGAAGAAGAAGAAGAAGGAGTGACTAGAAAACTTGACTCTACGTATCATGACAGCAAGCAAAATGGTACGATAAAACTGAGATTTTATTGTAAATTTGTAAGATCATATGATATGTATAATTTCAGAGCTGAGCAAAGAGTTTCCAGCAATCTGAAAGGTCGAGCGGTTCCTTATATGACGCTATATAAACCGCTCCACGCGGTTTATATAAAAAGTTAAAATAAAATGTTAATAAATGTCACTAAAATGTTATGATTTTAGAAATTTCTCTTTTGTTCAGCTCTGAAATTATACTAAAACAATTATTCGCCTCAGGTTCGGTTAATATTGTCGAATAATCCCCTTGACTTCGTCTCGGAGATTATTCGACGATATTCCCCGAACCTGAGGCGAATAATTGTTAAATATTTATATATTCTTATCATCCCTCTTCAAAGGTCCCAATTTTGTTTGTGGTTTTTATCTCCATCGCTTGTTTATGCGATCCGACATCTTCATATCCTGGTAAGTGAACTCAAAGTTGTCACCTGTCCATGAACATTTAAATTTTTTAAAAGTCAGTATTAAAATATTGTAGCAATTAACTGTAAGGCAGACTACTTCGCTTAAAAAAATGTTCTGCTTTGTTAAAATGAAAGGAGCTTCTAAGTTTCCGTGACGTTCGTGAATTTGACAGTTTCGCGAGTATGAAAGCTTCCCTTACTGGCAAGTTTCAGAGGGGTTAACAGGTTGCTGTAAAACGGTCAAAATTAAGTCGTTAGGCGTAAAAGTTGACGAATTTCACATGTTAGTCGCAAAAAATTAACCGTAAAAATTTTTCCTATCTATGATGTTTCATTTGTGAAATTAAGTGCCAAAATTCATGTTTCATTTACATTATGAGTCCATTCCAATTGTTGCGGTACCATAATTACTTTCAATTGTTTTAAGAACTATTTCTTGTAATTTACATTATGAGTCCATTCCAATTGTTGCGGTACCATAATTACTTTCAATTGTTTTAAGAACTATTTCTTGTAATTTCGGCTTTGACCGTCAATAATCCTCTTGTTCTTCGTTTCATTTTTATCAGTATCAGTCTCGCGAGAAGCACTTTCTCTTCCATATTTTTAAAAAATATTTTCCTGTTTCTTTTGCAGTCCAAACTTTTTCTTTATGTCCACGTGACCCTTTTCGTCCGACTTCCAATTGTAGACCTGTGGATTGGGTCCTTAAATGCAAATATCAATCACCTCGCGCACATCAGGTCTATTTAAGATGCCATAGCGGTATATGTTCAGGCGGTGTTGGTCTGTTTGATCGCAGCAGATTTTGCTGTGAATACACATGTCCATGAAAAGTTTCCTTGTTTAAAGTGATTTCAGATTTTTGGTTATTTTTGTTTTTATATCTAAGTGTAAAATCGATTTGGTGCAATAATTGTTACTTTAGAAAGATGTATACATGTGCAATAAAATGCTCTGTCAAGCCATAAGAGGTTCTTGATCCTTTCAACTCAGGTAGTGATGAGCGTGTAATTTCTTCCTGTTATCCAGCAAACTGGTCAGGGAAATAGTATGTACTCATTGACTGAGTAGGAGGGCTGGACAGGAAAATATTTGGGTCGAGGTCATGACATTCAGACCGGACGCAGCGAGGTCCGTGCCTCATGACCGAGAGCCAAAACATTTTCCCGTCGGACCCGACCAAACTCAGTCAAGAAGCATTTATGATGGCATCACAAAGAGTTGCAAATTTCAACCTAAATATGACGCGATAGACGGGTACACGCAGTCACACAAGCACACACACACACACACACACACACACACACACACACACACACACACACACACAATTCTACGATTAAAAATTTTTTCTTCACGCCTGTTCTAACGGGTTACATGATCATCAAACGTATCGCCTGGAGAGATTTATCGAAAAAGAGCATCGTACTCCCTCAACTTATTCACAGATATATTTCAAAATTAACAAACCCACTGTTTAGTAATGTTTTGATGTTTCATTCGCTGCAAATTACCTAGTTTTTAGGCATAAGATAATCAAACATTTGAATTGAATTCAGGTTGAAAAAAATAGAGTGAGGATCACACTTTCCACCCGATAAACCTCTATCGGTGGAGGGAGCAGTATGTTATCTTGAACAAGTATTCCACGAGCGCGCGCGCGTCGGATATGAGGTATTTCCAACAAGCTCGAGTGGAGTAATTGTTTTATTAAAAAAAAAAAACGCTCCAAGATATTAGACAAATCTTCTCGACTTTATTTTATAAGAAGAAACCAGATGTTAAAACGTACAGATATTAGATTATGGTATATTGGCTCATATACCATAATGGCTGAGCAAATAAAAAGTCTTCAATTGCATTATCCAATGACCCAGTTTTTAATAATTGTTTTATTAAAAACGTTAAATTAAATTATTAAATTTTATTAAATTTTTAGCTCCCTTTTAATTTTAAGCTGACACGTACGCTTACCATATTTGTAGATTATGGTATATTGGCTGATATACCATAATGGCAAAGCCAATAAAAAGTCTTGAATTGCATTATCCAATGATCTAGTTTTTAATAATAACACTTATCCGCTGGATAGCGATTTATCCTTTGTATAGAACTATCTGCCCCTTTGGCAATTGGGCCCGGGTGCGTAAAATCACATATTTTTGAGATGTGCGTTCCTGAGTGAGTCACCTCAGTTAATTCACGGGCTAAAAAAAAAACAAACAGAATAAAGCAAACGAAATCAAATATAGCATTTGATTAATAAATAAGTAAAACTGATAAATTTACATCGTGTTTGTTTGTTTTTCTTCTTTGATTATTTAGGCAATTTCAATTAAAAAAAAGCTAAAGGATTTTTGCAGTTGATTTAGCTTTCAATCCGAACACGAAAAACGAGTGAAAATAAATTTCCCTCTTGCTAACCTTTCAGATGGGCTCTTGATCGGAAATCAGCCCTAAAGCTTTCAGTTATTTGGCTGTTCTGTTTTCTCCTCGTGTTTTATATTCAACCATTTACTGTCTACTTTCTGCCATTGGTTTAGATGGACCTTTCATTTTCAGGTAATGCTCTTTAATCTTAGCTAGGACTTTTCTGTAATCAGGTATATGTCTTTTGGTGCGGAGCAGTACTGTAGATAGCTTGAATTAATGCATGATTGGGATTTCATACAAGGTGACTAAAAGGCAACTGTTCAAAACTTTTTTCATATCTTGAAAATCTCACACCATAGCCTGCTGCATGAATAACCACCGCTTTTGACGATACACACGTGGGAGTGAGTACTTTGCGCCTCAGCCTGTTAGTATCTTGATAATGTTTCTTGTAAATGTCGCAAAAAAAAACAAAAACAAAAACAAACGTGCAAACAAATAATAGGGTATTCTATCCTATTTTTTTCAACACCCTTAAATTAATAACGAAAAACTTCACATAGAAAGTTGAAGAACTTCTTAATAATTGCCGCGCTTAATTTTTAATACAATTTTGCTTGATCGAACTTCCCCACGGCAATCGAAAACAAAGGATGCCACTTTCTTTTCAAAATAATATTGTTTTTCCTGATGGAGAGATGCCAAAATAGAGTAAACTCGTGCATTTTTTATGAAAGTGGTCGACATTAACCGAAGTACTTATCCACTGAACAATCCAGAATACAGTTGAACTGAAAGCGCAAGAGTGTAAATGAAGTACACAAAACAGACGCCGTCAAGGAGTGACTGCTTTCAGCGGTTTAAAATATAAAATGATCGAAATCAGTGACACCGGAGCTATTCGCTGAAAGTTTAATCGACAGGAAAGTAAGTGTGTGCTTTTACAGAAATGTTTTAGGGAAAGGCTTTTTCACAAAGAGCTTTATCAGTGGTTTTTTCTATCCGTTAACTGAAAGTAACAATGACACAAAAATATTTCACGGCGCTGCTCACATAAGGATTGTTAAGGTGGCTCGCACCAGTTTCCTCGCGATGGGAACAGGTCGCTCTTGCGTGACGCGCGCGAGAGAAACGTGCGAAAGAAGCGCGAGATCAAAAGATGAAAATTCAAAACAAAGATGGCGGCGCGTGGAATTTTTTCTACTTTTGTGAGAAGTTCACCTAAGAGCTTGTATTTGATGTGTTGAGCGGCCACTATGAATGCAGGAGATAGAAACTAAGATAACGAAGACGATTTTCGGAGAAGTAAAGGTTGCTTCACTTCACATTTAAAAGAAATATTCAACCGATATGAAATCTTGCGACGGCGAAAAAAGAATAACTCAAGTGAAGGATAATCTACCTGAAGTGGAAGAAGACTTTGAAACTTCAAGGAAAATAATATGATATAGCCAGAAGTCATGTGTAGGATTTCTAAGATGAGCTCGGGAGGCTGTCTTTGACGGTTGTTTAATGATTTTCTTAGCAGTAAACGTCTGTAAACATCAGATCGTAGGTGCTCGCGCGAGCACACGCAACTGTCAGCGGTAGCTAAAACAGTTCATGAGCAAATGTCGATCTTATAGAATCCAGATTTCTAAAACGCGCGTGGAATTTGCTAGACTCACGAAGGCTATTGCATGAAAAAAAGTCCGGTGACCCCTTCTTTTTATTGTTCCAATATGATAATAACGTCGAAAGGAATCATCAGAAAAAAAACTAGAAAATTCTACGGAAGGAAATTTGTGAGGTGTGAAAATTGTCCTTTTTGTAGATTTTCTGAAATTCCGCTCCGTAGAATTTTTTAAAAATCTTTGTGCATTTTCCTTTTCAAGTGCCAAAAGCAATCACTGAAAAAAATCAGGGGGTCACCGGGTTAGTTTTCGAATTATTTAAGCCACAAGCTAAAAAATGCGACTGAATAAGCCTATGAAAGCGTTGCCATGGAAACTGCTAGTGACGAAATGACACTTATTTTTGGATAACCAATGATTATGTAATTCAACCCCGTAAAAGTGTTCAACTGGCCTTGGTCAGTCTTTCTGTTGTATTCTTTCAAAGTTACAAACCATCAAAAAGATGAAAACCGGTACGAGCCACCCTAAAGGAAAAATGCTTATGTCGTGAGAAAAATTGGTACTAAAGATGGCGAGGAAGCGTTCTTGCAGGCGTTTTTAGTTTTTAATCAAGAACAAAATATTAAATGATTTGACAGCGACGAGTTTTTTATCGCCTGTGGTGCGTTTCATATTTGATTGTCGACAACGTTGCAAGGAGGTTTGAGATTAATTTGCTTCATATCCATCCAATATCATCTTCTCTGCTGGAATGAGATTAAAACTAGCTCCTTCATCTCCACTTGAAAAGCATTGGAGGATTCTTGTTATCTCAAGGGGCACACTTTAATAACTGCCTACTGTTATTGCGATTTGATTACTTTCCTTTTGTTTCGAAATGTTCAATTTCCTCTGTTGAAATCCGTTAAATCCATTTCATACCTGTTCCTTTCTGTTTTGTTAGTGCTTCTAGTATTTTCTTGTTTCCACCCTATATTGCTGATAATTTCATTAGTCTGTCAATATGAAAGTAGTTTTTTTATGATGACAAACGACTGAATAGTCTCGTGATGTCAGTGACTTCCTACGACTGAAAATGTCGTGTACTACCCGGTCAAATGAAGTTTTTCTCATGTTAGAAGCGGTAGGACGCCCTGCAAAATACACAAATACCTTTCATTTCACTTCATTTGTTTTTCTATGCCATCTAGTTGCAGCACACCGCCGATTGCCTTTTGCAGGTAAAAAGCATACTTATATCGATGCAGCAGCTGAGCTATTTCAAACATATATTACAACATTTTTTTTTAATTGTACGACGTACGTTAAAAAGTCATCATATACATCAAAATATCACTCATCATGTTGACATAATTTTTGTAAGAATGCTTCCAGCTTGTTTTTAAATTAGTTGAAATTAAAACAAAAATTGACTTTTAATAGATTATAGCAAAACATTCAAAGTTCAAACACGTAATCCCTATTCGCTTAGAACACGCTAGCTGTTACTGCACTTGGACTAGACCACTGCACATTATTTGAAATGATTCAGAAACTTTGACCAACTTCGCAGAAGAAACATTTCATGTGGATGGAAAGAGCAGGTTTTCATGAAATTGTTTTTTATCATGCAATGTAATGAAATTGAACAGGAATGTGAGGTTGGCTGTTCTCCGTTCGATGTCGTTCGGAACCTCTCCTTCGATGATTGCACCTAAATTGCATATGAGATACTAAGAAAACAGAACTTTAAAGTAAATGATCTTTATTTGCACATTCATGTTTTAGTTGAGAGTGATATTCCCATACAATCTGCAGACAAGCTATATCATTCATACGTACCTTAGTCACATCGTTGTTGGTTATTTTTGTTGGATTTCTAAAGTTCCACCTCAGTGGTGGGGCCGCCTGTGGCTTTTCATGTGACAAGAGTATTTTTATATCCCTCCTGCCTTCGCTGATATTCCACTCGGATTGTGGAGTCCAGTTTCTTCTCCTCCCAAAAAAGCCATCTAAAATCCCATTCGACTGCTGATAGTGCTGGGTATTCACCCAATGGGAGCTTTCTGATTGTCCCTCGCTAAGTCTTGAATTGAAGCTTAGAACAGAGTAAAACAAGTTAGCTTTCAACTATAGGAACATTTTAACTTATGGAAAAGCCCTTTGTTTTTGAAGGATAGAAGCTTCAAAGGATGTTAGTATGATGAAACACTTTGTATTAATCCTTTACGCCTTAATGCGCCCCTACACGACTGTGCCAAGTAGCAATCGGAAGGTAAGACTGTATTTTGACAATCCTTGATCACCTAAGGCAGATGAAAAGTTTAAAGTTGAACTAAAAGTAAACAACGTTTTAATACAAGGACAGCCAATCCTCCGATTTCAACTGAACTCCTTGAGCTCCGTGAACTAACTAACGGCGGAGTAACATTTCGAATAAAGCAACTCAGTTTGATGCTGTCGTTCAGTTCCAGTGTTGTTTAGTGAAAGGTGCACTAACAAAGCTATAACAAAAAGTAAAAGATACAAAATGGAGGGCTGAATTAAAATTCAACTCTTTACATGTAACCCCTGAGGGTGAATAGCATCTTGTTTCTCACTAATGCAGCACTGCTGAATCAAACTTAAGGAAATGCAAGCTTGAGAACAATTCCTGATTTTTAACCAAATCTTTGTCAGCGCCATAGAAATTACAAATCCACGAGAAATTAGACTGTCTGCTATTCTTTTAGACCCTACTCAAGTAGACCTATTTCGAGGACCGGTGGTTTTTCCCCCCTTTTTTCCCTTTTTTTGTTACAGTGAATGTCGATTCGTTTACAGAGTTAAAACGTCCTGACACCCGCCATAGACATTCAATTCAATAAATCTGCTCATCACGACTGACTATGAAATCTTCTTTCTAGGATACACGAGCCAAAGGGAAAGGAAATATCATAGCTGTTGACCAAGCTTCTGGATTGCTCCCGATATGATGGCCGACTTCGACCAAATTACGGCGGTAAGATCCCAAGGTCTAACTGGCCAGTTGTTATATATCGCCGGAGGGGGTGGGGGAGTAAGATGAACACATGGTTTTCAGTTTTTTAATGGGAACCGCGGGGGGTCAATCACCGCCAAAAGATTTAAAGAGTGAACTATAGAAAATTGACCGTTGCCAGTGAGGTGGTGAGGGGGGGGGGGGGGGGGTCATAACAGTATTACAGAGCTATACGAGAGGATCAGGTACTAAGTTCTGATTGCAATTGAACGTCAATTGCCCAAGCTTAATGAGCCGAACTCGTGATTGACTTTAGGGTCAACTTTGTTCTTCGTGTTTTCGGCTCATTAGTGCTCTGGATTGTCTACTTCATATCGAGCCGCTGATATTTTGAAGAGGTCATTCAATAAAAATGGAGAGTTACAACGATGGGCTAAAAAGAAAAAAAATTAAAGACAATCCATAGAACAGCATCTTTAATCATCTCTTACCTATTTATCTTCATTAGCATCCTATCGGGTTCTCAAAATGAGCGACCTAATATATTTTTTTACTTATCTTCAAGAAGTTATGAAAAAATATGCTGATATTTGTGTCTCAGCAGAAGGTCCAGTTGAAGTCTCGGTAGGGTTTTGGATTTTGCTCATTGAAAGAATTGATGTAGTCAACATGGTACGTAATTACATTGGAAAGAAGTTTTTAGTTTGATAGATAAACAGAAGCCTTTATTAGGTGCAAAAATATGCACGGGTTTTCGTCCGCGAATATTATCTGTTCCGAGATACGAACAGTTTTCCAAGAGTGAAGCTCAAGGAGAACTGTGAGCTTCGAGGAACAGATAATGTCTAATTAACAATTATTCCACGAGCGCGCGTTGGATATGAGATGATAGATAGCCAACGAGGCGCTAAGCGCCGAGTTGGCTATAATCATCTCATATCCAACAAGCGCGAGTGGAATAATTGTTTTATTAAAAACGTTAAATTAAATTATTAAATTTTATTAAATTTTTAGCTCCCTTTTAATTTTAAGCTGCCACGTACGCTCACCATATTTGTAGATTATGGTATATTGGCTGATATACCATAATGGCTAAGCCAATAAAAAGTCTTGAATTGCATTATCCAATGATCTAGTTTTTAATAAGGACAAATATACGAGCATATTTTTGGGCAAAACAGAGGCTATTGTTTTGATAATCCTTCAAACATTTTGCAACGTGCGTGAAGAAATGTTAACGAACAGCCTATTGTTTGTTGCGTGGGATGTGTTCTTTTGACTGTTCACTGGTATGACTTTATGAACAAAGAAACAATTCCCTTCTCCTGTAACAACCATAAAACACTCTCTCAACTTAGATTAAATTTTAAAGGAAGACTAATCGGAGTGGAAGTAAGGTTTGAAAATTAAGGATTTGCACGTGGGTGATATCCTCAGGTATCGCCCAGTATTGGGTGGAATATTTGGTCATGTAATGCGTCTAAACCAATAGCGAATGAGCATTTAATATACCATCGCCAAAGGTATTTTCTAGCATTCCATTAGCAAATCCACTTACTAAATGAACCAGGCAGCAATTAACAAGGAAAAAAACATGAAATATTTTCATTCATAAAAGAGTATTAGGCCACTGCTGGGCAGCGGTCTACTTTCCCAACCTCACCCTATGGGGTTGGCTTACATCTTTTACTGACTCCACAGACTAAAGGCGTTAAATCCACTTACACGTATCGATGCTAATAGAAAATAAGGTCGCTAATTATAGCTGGCATGGGGATATCTATGGTGGGTGATTCCCGCAAATATTCAAGTCTAAATTTCCTGTTTGAATTTAATGCTGTCTCAAATTTTATGCTGCGTCAAATTTAATGCTGTCTCAAATTTAATGCTGCATCAAATTTAATGCTTCACCAAATCTTATGCTGACAAGCTACAGAGAGGCATTTTGTCTGCGCATGCGCGAGTAGAATAACTTTGTCGCGTTCGGCACCATTTGGAGAGTTTTGGACGCGTTTCTGCGAGGTTTCAACTAGACGATCGCCACCTTTTTGTAATATTTTTTGAAGATGGATGAAGGAGTATGACAAGTTCACCAAATTTCTAACTCTGTGGATACTCGTGGTGTTTGGTGGCTCTTTAGTTGAGGATATTTTAATTATCAAAGTACGAACAAAATGCGAAAAAAGCCCGAAAACTTGAAGTTTGAGATTTGATTTACTGAAGATAAAAATATACACATGAGACAACAAACCTTGAAGGTTAGTCTTAAGATGTTGATGTTTTATTTTTGTGAATCACAAAGTTGTATGTGGAGACGATCGTGAGATGTTTGATCCGAGGAATGATGGAAATTTAGATTTTGATCTTATTTTACTTCCACTTCGAGGTAAAATTGCGTTAAGTTTGGGGTGGCCCCCAAGCATCAAATCACTTTAAATAACATCGTCTTTTTGTTCTCTTTACAGTCATATATGACATAAGGCTTTAGAAAATGTTCCAGCTTCAGGATTAAGTTGCTCTTACTACAACCCTCGGCGAATTATTTTTCGGGAGGTTTTGGTGGATTTTCCAAGTCATGATCCAAAACCGTCTTTAACCTTTTTTCTCTCCTAGTCTGTTGTACATGGTAGGTAGGCACGTGTCTCAACAATTGTTATAGTCTTACCTCAATCAACTCCGGTTTTGGCTTATTTTTTTACTGTGTTTTTGTGGTAATTTTTATTATTGCCTTTTCGAGCTTCATGTGCTAACTAGAGGAAAAACTTTGGTAAAACTTATTTATCACTTGGCCCCCAAGTCCCTCACTATAGTCAGTTAATTGTTTATTTATCTAGCTTTCGGTCTAACTAGTCCATTAACCTCAAAAAAATGCGTGGGCTTTGTCTCATGAGTAAAACTGGTGCCGTTTTCTTCATGTTGATGTGTTATTCGAAACGAATGGCGTCAGCTGTATTCTGTCCTGTTCATTTTAGTAGAATGCGTTGCCTTGCGAAGTGAATGTTGAGTCGAAGTGCACTCTGAATTTCAAACCAGTTGAGTTATATTTCACTTTGCTGTATGTGTCATGATCATGAAATTCTTATTTCTTAAGATTGATGATATGAATTAACTGTTATGTTCTCTTCTGTTTGAGGTAGTGTGAAGTGACCCAATAATTGGTAGTATAGCCAGAAGTGGATGGCTGTGACATTTACTGTGGCAAGCTGTTATTCAAGAATTTGTCATTATTCTCAGAAGCTTACCACTGGTTTAAATTATTAGTCTTTTTTTCTCTGTATACAACTTGCCTAGACTAATATGCTATATGGGAGTTATGTCTACTTTATTTGTAAAACTGGTAAAATTACCAATAAAGTTTTCAGAAGTTTTGTCCAGATTTCATTGAAAATGAATGAGAGGAGTGATCAGTCATATTCCTTAAGAGCATTTAAGCTTCCAGGATGAGAACTTCCTCACTGATACTATCAGCTGTACAGGTTCACATCAAACTGTCAGATAACTATCGTAATTTAATAGGTTGAAAAGTGAGGTTGCAAAAGGTGTATCTGATGTTTTTGGGTAGTAAGAAGGATGGATGAGGTCAAATATAATTTTTATTAGGAAAATAATTGATTCATTTAACTATTATTATTACAACACAAAACTCAAAATGTTATTTGATTTTATTCACATTAGGCAACAAGGTGGTCTTTCTTTTTTTGTACACACCTCTCCAGTTATGGTGCAATTCTCATCTGTTGAGGGTTAGGGGTAGTTTGATCAAATCAAAGTGATCAGATTTTGGTAAAATTTTTTATGTCATAAACCTTATGTGATGATATTTTTGAGACTGATGATTGAAAAGAACTCTCTTTTCTCTGATAAAATCCATAATCATTCTGCCATTTCCCCCAAGCTATGACAAACATATCTCTAGTGCCAACACTATCTTTCATTGTCATCCATACCTTTAGGGAACTGAAGTACTAATGACAGAATCTGCATTCAACTTTTCAATGCTTTGGACAAACAGAGCCTCTAGTAGTGCAGGGTATTCTTTCATAGCAGTTCGGAATCCAAGCGAGTTCAAACCCTCCGCCAACTGGTCAAGTATAATCTTAGGATGACCAATCACATCATGTATGATGAAACCCTGAATAACTCTCATTTTGTCGTCATTCTAGGAATTGGAAGAAAGCCACAAAGTCGTGAATTAATGATAACATGCGGTAAATGGTTTGAACCCGGGGGTAACATGTGAAGGTATAGTCTGATCGTCCGGGTGAGTGTAGTCCTGAGAAGGACTGTTGTCGGTGGCAGTGACTGACGTTTCGACAACCTGTGCGGAAGTCATCATCAGAGTCAAGTGAATGATTGTTGTCAGTAGAATGTTTTTATTCCAGTTCGTGTGAAATGATCGGTTGGTTTTGCCGTGATGTTATTGGCTGTAAGACTCAAGTGACGTAAGTCAGTCGTGATTGGTCTGTTTCGGTCTGTCGGTAAAGTTAGGTTGTTCTTTTTCGGTCGTTTGTGATGTTTATGTCGTGAATGAGTCGTTTGCAGCGGATAAATGATTGCCACAGAAGACTCAAACGCCACAGAAACAAACTACGACAACTACACGACCAACTGAAACAACTGATACCAACTGACTTACTTGACACCGTTACGACAATTGCCGACAAACGAGCCAACAAGACGAATGAACGCGCCCGCACTGGACATCAACAAAAATTGACACGACTGCTACGAGACAAAGAAGAGAGACGAAGCAAACCGGACGACAACTGGGTAAGTAACATTTCTTCTCGTTCCTTAGACAAGACTGAAACTCGGGTACTATCATACGGACTAAAACACTCAGTAACACCTAAACGCATACCGACTGAGGCTATTGTATCTAGTGTTGAGGCGGCCCTGTCTCGGCAACGAGAACTATCTGAGCCGACCAAGGATAACATCAGAAGCAGAATTGCCTCCACTATACAATCAACGTCACTACATGACAGCAACTTGACTAAAGACGAACAACAGGCACTGAAACGACTGAGAAACGACGAGAACATAGTCATCCTACCAGCCGACAAAGGACGAGTTACTGTTGTTATGGACAAAACTGACTATCACGACAAAATGGACGCACTAGTTAACGATAAACGAACCTACGAAGAACTCAAACGTGACCCAACTCCTGCCCTTCAACGTAAACTCAACAGTAAACTACTGACACTCAAGAAAACGAACGCCTTTGACACCCAACGGTACTATCGACTGAGGTGCTCGGTACCACAGCCACCGAAACTCTACGGTTTGCCGAAACTACACAAACCTGGTTTCCCGATGCGACCTATTGTTTCTTTCTGTGGCTCTCCCACATACCAACTATCCAAGTACCTGACGACAATACTACAACCGCTAACCGACAAATCCAGACATAAACTACAATCCACTGAAGACTTCATTAACGCTACCAAGACTGTTCAGATACCTGACGACTACAAACTAGTGTCATTTGATGTGAAATCACTGTTCACAAGTATTCCACTTCAATTAGCATTACAATGCACTGAGACTGCAATCCGACAATCTACTGACCCCCTACCGCTACCGACAGACGACATCATGGACTTGCTAAACATTTGCCTAACGTCTACTTACTTTCAGTACAACGGTAAACACTACAAACAGTTACACGGCACTGCCATGGGGTCTCCAGTTTCTGTTGTTATAGCAGAAATTGTGATGCAGAACATCGAGGAACGCGCCCTTTCGACTTGCCGACAAACGATACCGCTTTGGTTACGTTACGTTGACGACACATTCACCGCCGTTCGACACGACGAAATTGACGCATTCCACAACCACCTTAACGAACAAAACACTGACATACAGTTTACCAGAGAAGTCGAAGAAAATGGCAAACTTCCTTTTCTAGACTGCCTGGTAAGCCACAACGACAACTCATTACGAACGACAGTTTACAGGAAACCGACACACACCGACAGATTACTAGACGAGTCATCCTACAACCCTACATCACACAAAGCCACAACTATCAGAACTCTAACACGACGCGCACAACTAGTATGTGACTCGACAGACAGCTTATCCGACGAGAACAAATACCTTCACCGTGTTTTTACGAAGAACAACTACAACAACGACTTCATCCGACGAAACATTCACCGACCCACTACCACTACCGAAACAAACGACACCGCAACCCCCACGACTACAGCAACCATACCGTACATAAAAGGCATGTCTGAAAACATCTCGCGCATCTTACTACCCTTCAATATCCGCGTCGCCCACAAACCCATCACCACACTACGTCAGTTACTAACCAACGTTAAAGACAAAGACGAACCGAGGAACAGACAGGGAACGATTTATAAGATCAATTGTTCCGACTGCCAAGCCTCCTACATCGGTGAGACTGGCAGAAACCTCACAACAAGACTGACTGAACACAGACGGGCGACGAGGAAAGGTGATGTCAGCAATCACATTGCTGAACACCATCGACTTACCAACCACAACATTGACTGGGACTCTGCGCAATGCCTAACCTACAGCACTGACTATTTTCAACGACTGACTCTGGAAAGCTGGTTTACTAACTTAGAACAGACTCCCCTAAACAGATGTCAACAACTACCCGCCCCATACAAACGACTCATTCACGACATAAACATCACAAACGACCGAAAAAGAACAACCTAACTTTACCGACAGACCGAAACAGACCAATCACGACTGACTTACGTCACTTGAGTCTTACAGCCAATAACATCACGGCAAAACCAACCGATCATTTCACACGAACTGGAATAAAAACATTCTACTGACAACAATCATTCACTTGACTCTGATGATGACTTCCGCACAGGTTGTCGAAACGTCAGTCACTGCCACCGACAACAGTCCTTCTCAGGACTACACTCACCCGGACGATCAGACTATACCTTCACTAATGATAACATCTTAAGAGTATCATATTACTTCTCACAGTAAGCAATAATGCTGGTCAAACAACTCAGACTTACTGTTAATGCAACAGCAAGGCCACATTCCGACAGCATATTTGAGCATTCTGCTTTGTCAAGACTTGCCACATCTTCAGCTTGTGCAACCTAGTTTTGATCAAAAAATGAAATTAGGTGTGAATAGTGTTTGATCAATTTTACCTCAAATTTCCTTCTATTAATAAAAATAGTAAGCATGTATTATTACTTTCTCATTGGTACAATATGGTTAATTATATTCCATCAAATATTTTTGTGTGATTGCTCTAACCATATCACATTACTGAAAATGCTCCAGCTAAAACTGGGGTTTATTTGTAATGAGTGATATTCCCCAGTTTTTAAAACTGTGTGTGTTTCAAAAACTATTTGAAGGATTTATAATAACCATAATACGCTCCTTTGCATGCAAAAATATGCTTGGATATTTGTCCTTGCCTTGGACATCTGTTTCTCAAAGCTCACAGTTTTCCCTGAGCTTGCTATACTCTCAGAAAACTGTTCGCTTCTTGGAGCAAATAATGTCCACATACAAATATCCGAGCACATCTTCCTGCAAAATAGAGGCTGTTTTTTATATATTGCTATATCAGTAATATTTTATTGACACATTAGTATTGCAGAAGTTCTGCATATGGAACTAACAAATGGGCAGATGATAGTTGGTCCACTGTATCTCACTTTTTACTACTAGATGATTTCTTATCTGTGTTATTGCACATTGCACTCCTAGCTTGATTAGAAGACATTTGAAAAGTGGGTCACAGTGAAAGTAGTCCAATGATTTAACCAAAATCTATCTCTTCAGTCAGTTAATTTACTGATGCATGCCAGTAAATGTACCTTGTCAATGAAATGCTTAAATGGCTCTGAGCAATCTCCGTAAATCATCTTGGCCCTTGCTGCATCAATATTGCCTGTAGCAATGTAACAGTACACTGATGGACTGAACACAGGGAAGCCTGGGCACCTTGTATGTTACTGCCGTTATGCGTGATGTCACGCACTCATTAGCTAGATCCCGAGAGGCGCTGCAAGTTAAGAGAATACATGTGCTCGATCGAAGTGTGGAATCGTTTCAACGCCCGTTTAACGTCATCGTTTATATTATAAGGACACAAACGTAAGTTTTTTTTGGTTTCGTTTCTTGTTTGTCTAGCCTTTTTCCGTATTTATAGTTGTAATTTCCCTTGTTTCCTTTTAGTTTTCGAAACCGTACAACGTTCGTTCAAGATTGTAAAGTCCATTTCATAATTACAAGTGCGCGTGTTCAAGTTTGTGTTGTCGTACCGTTTTATGCGTGCACATTGTAAAATAGTGTGAACGATCATGGGCCAAAATACCGCATTAGTCCAGAAGCTACAATGTCAGCACTGTACACAGGAAACTTATATTTTCCACCCTGGAAGAACATCTCACAAATAACCTGGAACAACTTTGTGAAAAATTCCCTTGTAACACCACCTGTGTCCACTGCTGGCTGCCCCTTAAACTGGCTTAGCTTCTTCTTAGCATCAAATGCAGGACTTTTATAATAAGTCAGTGCATCATTCAGAATGTCTTCATCTTCAATTGTTACTTTCACTTTCTCTTGACTCATATTCTTCCCAAGCTCCTTTAACAATGACTGTAGGGAATCTATCTTGCTTCCTGAAGGGGAAAAAGTAGGTTGCAAGAGGCTGTCATCATCACTGCTAACATCATCATTGTGAGCTTCAGTTACAGTACTGGAAAGAGAAAGAGCTGCTGTACAAACATTTCCATTAAACCTGAGGGCTTGCATTAGGTCATCGCTACTTTTCTCTGGAAACACCTCCTTCAGTTGCTCCACGTTTTCCCGTTGTGGTGGTCGTCTGGATGGACCAAGCAGTGAAATGTCTTGAGGACTGAAGTGACTGGCTAAGGATTCTGCATCATTGTCCTCGCTGTTCACAAGTACTTCATCTAAGATAACAAGAAAAATCTCAAATTACATCTACTAGCATGTTCTTTGCTATTTGAAACAGCAGTTGAAGAGCCAGTCTGACTTAGTGAATAATTATTTTTGCTATTATTAATCCAAAATTGCTGTAATTTCCAAATTAATTCAGTTAAGTGCCACAGTGCATACAATCAAATACATTTTTTTATACTTCTTACTAGAAAGAAGAGCACATAAATGATATGTGCAAGTAGGACTAATAATTATGTTCATTTAGCTAGTATGATATTATGCTTGTTGGACTAGTAAGTTGAAATATCATTTTATTAATGTGCTAACCACAGAATCAGCATTGTTTACACTCACCTGTACCAGTTGATGTTAATGATGAGTTGGGACAACAGCTCCTCTGGTGGGCTTTGAACTCATTGGAAGGAATGACTTTGGAGCAGTGTAGACAATTCACAAAAAATAACCCATCTGACTTAAATAATAAAATTAGTTGCTTCATAAATTGCACTTTGTTGCTTTAATTAAAGTCTACAATGTAGTCCAAAAATTTGCATGGTATCAAAACTGAAAAGAGACTTTAAAAAATACACTGAGAAAAACTTCCACAGTCATTTCATCCTTGATTTCCACAGTCATCCCTTCTTCTTTTTCTTGGCTGAAAAAAAGGGTAGTTATATATAAAAAAAATTAAATTCATTTTTTTCTTACCTCCTTACCTTACCGCAAGGGTGGCCCCTCTTTCAAATCATACACTACTCACTGATAATTTGATGGAGGAAAATATACAAAAAAAATATCCCCCCAAAAATGATTGCTAGTGCAGTTATATCATTGTTCTGTTTGTTTCTTTGTTAGGAAGTAAAATACTTCTGAGATTTCATGCAATCCAAACGAAATATTCAACTAAATCAAAAAGCCATCGAAATCGAGGGTGAAAATTATTCAACGGATCCCTGTTTGATCCAAGTTTCTTCAGTTACAACCAACGAGAAAGTTTTCCAAAGCGAAATAAAAATCACTTAACGCTAAAGCTTTTTGGCTTGGAACTGCAATCACTGACATGTGTCTTTACTTCCATAAGGTAAAAATCCTTGTTACAATGTGGGACCACACTCATCCTGTGTAAAAGAATTTAAGTAACAAAGAGTTATCTTTATTTTCAAGACACTTGCTAATCCATTGGGTGTTTTAATAGGGACTTTAAGATGCAGGCTCTACTCCGGCGACCGGAAGTCTACACTGTCCGACTGCGCATGTCTAAGGCGGGAATTCACGCCGTACTCTTGCCATCTGCTACGGTATAATCATTTCTTTCCCGTAGTGGTGAGTACGTCAGAATTTGCCGTAATATTTTGTTTGCAGTTTTGATTATTTGAATTTTTTCCATGTGATTAAATTAATTGCGTTTCTTTACGAGTTGATGAATCGTGGATAAACGCAATTTGGTCCAAATTTACTTGTAGAAAAAAGATGTCAAAACCAGGGACAGCTTCAGGTTCCGCCGCCAACACTGCCAAGCGGCAATCGTAATTATTTCTATATCGTTTTCGTTTGTTTTATTCTTTTTGACTCAGTCGAGCTCTTCGGTTTGCTTTATGGTCTGGCTCTAAGCTGGTGGATACTGTTACGTGTAACAAATTGCTAGAATGTTTATTTATTACTGTTAATTTGATTTTTACAACAGGCCAATGGAGTGGACAACAGCGCACGACGTGTTGCTGTGCAGAGAAAATTTGGTAGAGGAGTTTTATAAGTTCAAGAAAGGGAGTAATGACAGAGGAAGAATTTGGACGCAAATTTCCGAGAACCTAAAAAGTTTAACTGCAGTCAAATTCAAAGTCAATCAAAGAGCGGTAAGAGAGTGATTTGACTTGCTACTCGGAAGATTTCGGCAGCAAAGTAGAGAAGAAGAAAATGCAATTGGTATATTTCCTGAACCAACATAGCTCGACGCACTGTCGGAAGAGAGAAATTAGCACAATCAACGAGAGAATCCTGTAACAGAAGGAGTGGCGAAACAGATCGCAAAAAAAGCCGAGGAGACGCGTTTTTAAGCCTTGGAAAGAGTTGGTGAAACAAAAAGAAGGGCTAATGAGGACTGTGAAAGAAAAGCGAAAAGGCAACGAAGAAGCGGAGCTGATGTTGCCAAATTTCTACGCGAAAAATCAGAAGAGGAGCTTAAGATCCGCGAAGGGGAGCTCGCTTTGAAAGCAATAGAAGTTGAAAACGAAAAAGAGAAGAAAGCACATATGTTTAAAACCCAGGAGGTCATGATTACAAACATGGCAAAACAACGAGATCAGATGCAAACACTTCAAATGGCTTTTTTGCAGCAACAGCAACAACAAACACAGGCCATGATGGTGTTGTTAGAAAGACTTGCGAAAAAATAGTAACTTAGTTCCCTGACAGAGATTAACAATGGATTGATTTACTCTTGTAAATTTATTGCAGCTTCAAGTTACTGATTTTGTTTCTTTAGTGTCATTTCGAATTTTATATTTTTCAAGTAGGAGTGAATAATGCACCATTCAAGATATATCTTAAATTACTAAATTATTTCGCAAGTACCGCTATGTGGGTTTTTTTTTAAATCTAA
>NC_142530.1:14890000-14912500 GCF_964205215.1 Stylophora pistillata
GAAGTAGGCAGTTTACAGCCTTTTCAAGTTAAAGGAGATCCGCATTCGGTTTCACAGCGATGGAGAAAATGGAAAAGAGCGTTTCAATTGTACGTGCTTGGTAAAGGGATCACGAATGACTCGCAGAAACGTGGCCTGCTACTTCACACAGCTGGACTCGATGTACAGGAAGTTTATTTCACACTGGTGCCTGATGGTGCGAGAAGAACTACGCCGAAACTTTCAAGGTACTCGATGACTATTTTATTCATAAAGCTAATGTACCGTTTGAGAGACATTTGTTTCGGAAAATTAGTCAGAGTAATGAAGAAACCGTCGATCAATTTGATTGTCGGCTCAGACTACGAGCCGCTTCGTGTGGGTTTGGAGAGCGGGAAGATGAGTAAATCAGAGGTCAATTGATTGACAAATGTTACTCGGCAAAACTGCGTCGGAAATTTTTAGAAAAGGAAGGCAGTGTTACTTTGAATGATCTACTAGTTACAGCTCGGGCACAGGAAGCAGTTAATTCGCAGATGGAAGCAATGGGGGCTAACAGTGGTTCAGGACAAGTGAACACTGTTGTTGACAAGGGCAAGGGGAGGCCACATAAGTTCAGAGCAGGTTAACAGCGTGGTGAATTTAAGAGGGAGCACTAGTAGCGAGAAGAGGGACTGTTTCAATTGTGATCGAGAGGATCACTTAGCAAGGGATTGGAGATGTCCTGCTCGAGGTAGAAAATGTCTTCAGTGTAGAGAAATTGGACATTTCAACGTCAAGTGTTGTAAGAAGCTCGATAAGGACTCCTATCTGGGGCAAAGACAAGGTGACGGTCGGCGTGATTGGAGAAATACATCTAGTGTGAATGAAAGAGGCAGAAAGACAAACAAAAATTATGTTGATAGTAGCCCTAAATCAGGACAAGACTCAACACCTAACTATGTGTTTTACGGTGGGGGATGGGCTCGACCAAAAGAGTGGAATAGAAACTGTTGTAGTTGGTGGTGCTCATTTGCCAAATGTCCTTGTTGACTCAGGAGCAACATGCAACCTTTTAGACCAAGGAACTTGGGAGTGCCTTAGGTCACAGAAAATCCAGTGTCAGACCCGAAAGGAGGCCAAAGCCTTATTTCCTTATGGAAGTACATAGCCATTGCCAACACTCGGAACATTTACAGCAGACATAATGTCTATTGTCACTGGTGTGACCTGCAAAGCTGACTTTGTAGTCATAAACGGAGATGGCAGAAGTCTCCTCTACAGAGAAACAGCCGTGAAATTTAGTTTGCTACGACTTGGGCCGAGACATGCCGTTAATGCTGTCAATACAGAAGCTGATATCAAAGAAAAGTACAAAGAACTTTTCAGCGGTGTTGGCCTTCTTAGGGATTACGAGTTGAAGTTAAATATCGATGATTCGGTGAAGCCGGTGGCGCAGCCAGTCCGCAGGATTCCATTTGGTGGACGAGAGAAAGTCGAGAGAAAGCTAGATGAATTGTTGGAGAGTGGAATTATAGAGGAGGTCCCTGAAGGACCAATAGGGTGGGTCTCACCACTTGTGGTTATACCCAAGGCAGACGGAGATATCAGGATTTGTGTAGACATGAGGTGTGCCAATCAGGCAATAGTGAGGGAACGTCAGCCTATCCCTACAATAGAGGAGGTGCTTCAAGATCTTAATGGTAGCACAGTATTCAGTCGTGTAGATCTGAAGTGGGGATTTCATCAGGTACTTCTAGCTGAGGAGAGTAGACATGTGACAACGTTCTTGACTCACCGTGGTCTCTATAGATATACCCGACTCATGTTTGGTGTCACCTCAGCACCTGAAAAGTACCAACAAATCATTCGGGACGTACTGCGAGGCTGGGATGGCATGGCTAATATAGCAGATGACCTAATAACTCACGGACGAGGGGAGGAGCAGCATGATAAGAGGCTCTTGGCTGTGCTCGATCGATTGAGGGAAACAGGTCTGACACTGAAAAAAGACAAATGTGAATTCCGATTACCCAGGTTGACATGTTTTGGTCACGAAGTAACACAGACTGGTATAGAACCCAGTGAAGAGAAAGTCGCAGCAATCAGACAGGCAGGTCCTCCACAGAATGTTAGTGAAGCCAGATCTTTCCTCGGTCTTTCCCAGTTTGTGTCTAAGTTTGTCCCAGATCTGTCATCCATTGCAGAACCCATTCAGAGGTTAACCCACAAGAATGCCTGAGTTCAAATGGGGCAAAGAACAACAGTTGGCATTCGAGAAGTTAAAAGAGCTGATCACGCACGCAGATGTCCTAGCCTACTTCAATGTAAACAGCAGAACAAGAATTGTGACAGATGTGTCACCAATGGGGCTTGGAGCGGTTTTAACCCAGCTACATGGAAGTGAGTGGCGTGTGATTGGGTATGCTTCGCGACGCCTATCTGACGTGGAGCGGCGATACAGCCAAACAGAGAAAGAGGCCCTAGACCTGGTATGGGCCTCCGAACGCTTTAACATGTATGTTTTCGGCAGGGAGTTTGAGCTTGAAACGGATCATAAGCCTCTGGAGTACATCTATTCACAGAAATCGAAGCCTTCTGCCGGTGTGGAAAGGTGGGTCCTTCGCCTACAGACCTATCACTTTAGTGTCGTTTACAGACCAGACAAGACCAATATCGCAGATGCCTTGTCTAGGCTAAATTGTGGGTTCCAAAGTGACGACGGAGAAGATTATGACTTTGTGCATACTGCGGTTGAGAGAAGTGTTCCTTGTGCTTTTACACCCGCTGAAATAGAAAAAGCCTCAGCTGAGGATATGGAGCTGAACCTCATCAAAGAATGTGTCCAAACAGGAGATTGCAGTCAGTGCAATGTACCTGCACACCTGCATGTGAAGAATGAATTGTGTACGTATAGTGGGCTGCATTTGCGGGGTTCCAGGCTAGTGATTCCCCGAGAATTTCGACCGCGTGTTTTGGAGTTGGCCCACGAGGGACATCAGGGTATTGTTAAAACAAAATGTAGACTGCGCAATAAAGTATGGTGGCCCAAGATGGATGCTGATGCAGAGAAGCTGTGCAGAAGTTGCCATGGTTGTCAAGTGGTCAGTGAATATGCTCCCCCAAAACCTATGGCTCGAGCTTTTCCTCCCAGTGGCCCTTGGGAAGATTGTGCAGCTGACATTCTGGGTCCCTTACCTTCAGAAGAAAGTGTACTGGTGGTGGTATACTATTTTAGTAGATATTTTGAAGTGGTTATTTTGATGTCAACTTCTAGCACAAGACTCATTGAAGCTCTAAAACCAATATTATCCCGGTTTGGAGTGCCGCATACACTCAAGACTGACAATGGGCCTCAACTGGTATCTGAAGAGTTTGAAGCCTTCCTTGTAGAAAATGGGATAGAACACCACACAACAACTCCCCTGTGGCCGCAGGCCAATGGAGAAGTAGAGCGTCAGAATCGCATATTGATGAAGTCAGTCTAGATAGCTCACATTGAGGGGAAAGACTGGCGGCAAGAGTTACAGAAATTCCTAACCGCATATAGGTCAAATCCTCAGACGACAACTGGGGCAACAACCTTCTACCTGATGTTTGAAAGGGAAATGCGGCCAAAGTTGCCAGACATGCGAAGGGAGGCACCTATCACTAATGAGGAAGTCCGCGATCGAGACTGGTCAAGGAAGTTATCACAGAAAGAGTATGTTGATGCAAAGAGAATTGCTGCTGCAAGTGAAGTGGAGGTTGGAGATAAAGTACTCCTGAAGAGCTCGAAGACTAACAAACTGTCTCCAAACTATGACCCAAATCCTTGCGAAGTAATAGAAGGGAAGGGAGGAGGGGGTAAGAATTAGAAGCACAGCTGGTGCCGGAATAAAAAGAAATGTCTCATTTGTGAAAAAGTATCAAGAGAAACCCTTGGAGGCGAAAGTCGATATTACGCCCGTCCATCGAGAGCAAGAAGGAACAAACCAAACAGAAGTAGCAAAAGGGGAGGATGAACTCCCAAGGCCAGGGCCAACTGGATCATCGATATCTGTTTAGCAGGCCACTGCCACTATCCGAAGTCCACTTAAGCAGATAGTTAGTCCAAGGCCAGCTCGGAATGTCAGACCGCCTGAACGATTTGACGACTACGAACTTTCTAAGGGATAATTGAATGTGATTTGTTGTAGGCTCATTGATATTATGTTAGGAATCCGACTGGACTTTGTTTATGAACAGTAGGCCCGGGCCTGCTTTCTATGTAAGATATTGTAGGTGTTGACGTTTCGAGCGTTAGCCCTTCGGCGGAGCGAATAGGGGAATTGTGGGTTGTGTGTGCTTTTAAAGGTAGAAAAAGGAGCTACGTGATTAGTGGGAACATGGCAACGAGAAAACACGAATAAATTAGTGGAATGAAAAACGTTCGTTGGTACCTGTGGGATTTAGACTGCCGGTTTGAAAGATGAGCTTTTGTTCAAGAGTTTTCCGGCTTTCCGTGCTACCTAAGTGTAAGGAAAGACCGCAGATTGCCATGTGTTGCTTGGAATGGTTAGGTAAATTAAAATGTCTAGCGACTGGTTTCGATGTGTCCTTGTCATTCCTCTCCACGTTAGCACCATGTTCCCATCAATCACGTAGCTCCTTTTTCTGCCTTTAAAAGCACACACAACCCACAACTCCCCTATTCGCTCCAACGAAGGGCTAACGCTCGAAACGTCAACTTTTATAATCGTAACGGTGGCCAATTTACCATTTCAATATTGTTGGAGTTGTGTTATTTATGTTTAGGTTTTTCTCTACAAAAGGAAAAAAACAGGGAGGGATGTAGTGTATTGTACCGGAAGTGTGAAAAGGTTGTGTTTGTAGGCATCCCGTGATGCCTAGCGAAAGTTGTTGTTTTGGTACTCGTTGGCTGCCATGTGGATAGTGTGTGGATTAAAGTATTGAAATCAAAGAACATCGAAGGTTTTTATTGCCGTATATCCAAATATCACAGTGACCTCTCACGGAAAAACGTTCTCTAACGGCTTTCCGTTTGGCTTACGGTATTCCGCGAAACGAAACGAAACGAAACATTTACAGGCAAAATGTATATCTTATCAGTCAGCGAATCTTGTTTTGTCGATTACCAATCGGCCGCTATTGGTATTTTGCGAAACAAGGCATCTAGCGAGAACATTATTCGAAGAGAGGGAATAACTTCTTGTCGCGTCTGTAAGCCAGTATTTGCTTTATCAAACAAGATAATTTTCGGAAGCAGATCGCCTATAACGATTGTTAGCGAAACTTGCTTCGTCGATTACCAATCGGCCGTTATTGGTATTTTACGATACAAGGCATCTAGCGAGAACAGTTTTCGAAGAGAGGGAATAATTTCTTGTCGCGTCTGTAAGCCAGTATTTGCTTTATCTAACAAAATAATTTTCGGGGGCTGAGCGCCTAAAGAAATTGTCTGCGAACCTTGTTTCGTCGATTACCAATCAGCCGTTATTGGTATTTTGCGAAACAAGGCATCTAGCGAGAACAGTTTTCGAAGAGAGGGAATAATTTCATGTCGCGTCTGTAAGCCTGTCTTTGCTTTATCTAGCAAGACAATTTTTGGTAGCAGAGCGCCTAAAGAAATCGTCTGCGAACTTTGTCTCGTCGATTACCAATCGGCCGTTATTGGTATTTTGCGAAACAAGGCATCTAGCGAGGACAGGTTTCGAAGAGAAGGAATAAATGTTAGTGGTATCGTTAACTCGGTGAACGGTAATTTCCTTATCGATTAATGTTTCGTTTCGTTTCGTTTCCCGGAATACCGTAAGCCTTTCCATTTACAAGCCGTTTGTCAGCCGTTCAGGAAAATTTGCATCCGTTTGAACGGCTTCAGTCGTCCGTTCGTCCAAAACGTCGGGTATGGGAGGCCAAACCATTGAAAAGTGGTATGAAATCACGACTGATGACTTAGATTATCGATTGGTGATTGAGATTATCGATTGGTGATCGAGAACAACGATCGCTATGGTTGAGAACGACGATTGGTGATAGAGAATGAAGATCGCTATGGTTGAGATTAACGATTGGTAATTGAGAATGACGATCGCTATGATCCAAAACACGATTGATGATTGAAAAAACAGATTGGGGATGGAGAATACCGATCGCTATGGTCCAGAATGTGGCGATGGAGAATATCGACCAATGGGTTGAGAGTATCGATTGGTTATATTGGCGAGGGATAAAAAAATTATAACTTACATGAAGTAGTAAAGCCCAGTTAACTCTGAGTGTTACGGTAACTGATTACCGGCAGAAAGATAATAACCTCGCTATTTCCGCGAAGCACAATTTATTTAAATGTAAACAACGGGAGATAACTTAACACGAGCTAGCGACTACTCTTGGAACAATCCAACTAAAATTAACTATGTACTTATCTACGCTTATCTGACCACAAGCAAAGTACTGTCCCTTCTCTTTGGCGAAATCTCCTGAAGACTTCCTTCGAAGTATCGCACTCCACGGTAAACAGCTCTGGACTTGACAGCAGAATGTCAGTATCACATCCGAACGGGAAAATCCCTTCACTTGTCACTTGTCACACAATATCGCTTGTAGATCACAAACAGGGAACGAAGTCCCAAATCACAACAACAACCTGACTAGCGAGCTACTTATAAGCATCCGAAGAGAATCTAGAAGTTTCCAAAAGTAACTGTTTATAACCATTACAATAGTAACTATTTATAACTACTACAATAAACTCTATTTTTAAATTGATGAGTCACAGTTCTAGAAAATTCTTGAAACAACACATTGCGTGACATTGACCTTCGTGAACTTTCAAGACAATTCCGATCCTTGTAACATAAGCAATTAAAATGGCGGCCGCCCATAACCTAGATTGTCAAAGATTTAGAGGAGTTTCTGGACTCTATGAGGCAGTGCTTCGATGAGGTGGAGAAAGAGCTCAACGATGAACGTAATTCTATTCCTTTAGACTATTTAGAGAGTAAGCTAGAGGATCATTTCCAAGTTGTTCATGCGATAGCAATTGCAATACAGCAAGCCAGTAATTCACGCAGTAGTAGTGTACTACTTGAGCGGTTTAGACCATCAACCGAAGAGCCTTAAAAAAAGAATCTGAAATAATCCGTGAAAGATATATAACTCTAATCTATAAAACTGGTCTGTAAAAATGATGTGAAATAAATCTGTAAACTGATTTGACAAAATCCAACAATCCAGAAATTTTTAAACTATATGGAAAAATTAAAATCATAAAACACAGACTCAAAATGGCTTTTTCTTAATCTTGTTTCCAAATTAAAACGCTCAAATTTTTTAAAAGTGCTTAAAGAAAATTTAAGTATAAAAATTAAGAACGAGTATTTCTAAATTAAAAAAAATGTTTATATATAGTATGAATAAAGAAAATTATCAAAAATTTGATAAAGTGCTTAAAGAAAAAACACGTAATATAATTATGGAGAGTGATTCCAGATCAAAAAAAATATTTACATATAGTATAGATAATATGAATAGACAAAATTTAGAAAACCTATCGAGAGAGCAACTTAGCAAATTAATTCCAAAAGATGTTATGATTCAAATGATTTTAAATGAACATCAATCACCAATTCAACAACAAAGACAAAAAAGCGCAAAACAGATGGTTAAAGAATATGAAGATAAAATTATTACAGAACCTACTATCATTCCAATTAATAAACCAAAAATAAAACCAAGCGTGTGGGGATTGTCAGAGATAATAAAAAAAATATGACAAAGACATTATTAAACCTCCAGTGCCTAAACCAAGAACTAAAGAACCTGTTCCTCTAAAAAGAACAATAATCAATGAAACACATAGAGCTTTGAAAGGATTCACAAGATCTTATAGATTTAATATTAAAGATGAGAAAGATCCATTTATTCAAATGCAAAGCATAAGATTATTCATAAGATTTATTGAAAAAGAATTAAAAGAAATGAAAGGAATGATTAAAATCATTAAAAATAACTTTTGAAAAAGTCGATCTTGATGGTGAATTTGAAATGAAAGAAGGATATTTCAATAGTAAACCTCGAACAATGATAAATGAAACAAATATAGAAGAATCTTTGCAATTAACAAAGCAAGAATTATTCAATAAAATAGCAAAATGGCTTGCAGAAGGTTTTTATTGAATCATATATATATGTATGTAGATTGGATCATTAACTCAGTCGATGGGCATTATTTAAATTTTAATTATTATAATCCAACAAAAGGTTCCTCTTATATTGAACTACCACCAGAATTAAAGAATCCTAAAAAGGTTTGATTAATTTACAAAATAAGGATGATGAATGCTTTCGTTGGTGTCATCTTACACTTTTAAATCCACAAGATAAGTATCCATAGAGGATTAAAAAAGTTGATAAGAAATTTGTAGATCAATTAGATTATTCAGGAGTTGAGTTCCCAGTTAAAATTAGTCAAATACCAAAAATAGAAAAACCCAATAATATCAATGTTAATGTTTTTGGATATGATAATAAACAAAGATATCCACTTTACATTTGCAAAGAAAGAAACGAGGATCATTTGAATCTTTTGTTGATAACAAATGAACATGATTCACATTATTTTTTTATAAAAGATTTCAATAGATTCATGCATGATATAATAATAATAATAATAATATTAAAATTTATAGTGCGCAAATTCCATAAAATGTTCAAATGCGCATTACAAGATTAAAAATTACCATTAAAATAGACTTACAATAATTTAAAGAAACAATGAAAAGTAAACTTAGAATGGCTAAAAAAGCTATAAAAATGCACTACGAAAAAGGTGAGTCTTAAGTTTAGCTTTAAAAATATTTACTGTTCCTGCGCTCCTAATATCCATCGGTAGTTCGTTCCATAGTTTCGGAGCAGCACAGGTAAAGGAACGGTCCCCCAGTGTAGCTTTCGATTTAAATGATGGATGGCTAAGTAAAAGCTTATCGCTGGAATTTCTTAAATTATATTTGGAGGGGGGTCTAAGGGAAATAAGGGAGGATAGATAAGAAGGGGCTAAAAAATTAAGAATCTTAAAAGTAATTAACAATATTTTAAACTCAATTCTATATCTAATTGGTAACCAGTGTAACTTAAAAATTAAGGGCGTAATATGACAAAATTTCTGTTCTTTAAGAATCAGTCTGGCACAAGCATTCTGTACTTGTTGCAGCTTATTCAACAAGCAGTCCGGTAGTCCATATAATAGGCCATTACAATAGTCCAGGCGGCTCGTTATGAATGCATGGACAAGAGTTTCAGTTGACTGCTGTGAAAGGTACTTTCTGATCCGACGAATATTATAAATGTAGTAAAATGAAGAGGCACAAATTTTCGTGATGTGTGTTGCCATGGAGAGCCTTGAATCAAACCAGGAACCAAGATTTCTCGCAATTGGCACGGGGTGTATGTCTGAGTCGCCCACACGTATACTGATATTGTCGAGCTTTCCCAGCTGTTGTGATGTGCCAATGATAAGGAATTCAGTCTTGTCGTCATTTAATTTAAGATCATTATTCAACATCCAAAGACGAATGTCTCTGATGCAGTCCTCCATACTCCTCACTACAGCAAGTTGTTCAGCTCTGTCGTTGGGACTAAATGAGATGTAAACTTGTGAGTCATCAGCGTAACAATGAATCGTGGGCAAATGATATTCAATGATCTCAAAAAGCTTGCTCGTATACAACGAAAACAATAACGGACCCAGACAGGAACCTTGAGGCACACCGCATTCTAATTTAAAAGGTTCCGATAGCGAATCGTTAATCATGATCCGTTGAGTTCTACCAGACAAATAGGACGTAAACCAGGAGAGGGCTTTCCCCTGTATACCAAATGATGACTCAAGTCGACGTAACATGGTGTCGTGATCAACTGTGTCGAAGGCAGCACTTAAATCGAGCAGAATAAGCAGAGTAACACGTTGACTGTTCATGTTAAGGAGAATGTCATTCGTAACTTTAAGGAGTGCAGTTTCTGTGCTGTGGTTCTGTCGATAGGCGGATTGAAACACTGGGAACAGATTGTTGCCATTCAGATAATGCTGTAGCTGCTTGGCAACAACAGTCTCAACCAGCTTTGAGATAAATGCCAAATTACTCACGGGTCTGTAGTTCTTAAAAACAAGAGGTAATCCATCCTTCTTCAGCAGCGGCCGTACTAGAGCACTTTTCCAGATGCGTGGAAAATAACCAGAATCAAGCGAAAGATTTATTATTTTCGTGATCGGAGGTAGTAGCACATCGGCGAAGTCAGTAAGAAGCTTGGTTGGAATAGGATCAAGAAGACAAGATTTCTTTGATGAAGCTTTCATTAAATCAAACACCTCTGATTCGGACAGGAGAGTAAATTCTGAAAAACAGGAAGCAGTCACAGTACTGGCAGCGTCAATGGTGACAGGAAGGCGGCTCTGGTTTGCAATAGCAGACTTGATATCAGCAATTTTTTGAGCAAAGAATTTTCCAAAATCATTAGCCAACTGATAATCATTAGTCGACAGTGGGAGGCCAGGACCATTTGATAAATTCAGCAGGGACTTACTTGCTCTAAATAACCTTCTCTGGTCCGTGCTGTTCTCAGTTATGAAGTTTGTATAGTATGCACTACGAGCCTCGTTACTCAAAAACGTCACTCGATTTCTCATTGCGCGGTAGGATAGTAAATCGATGTGTGCTTTAGAAGCCCTCCATTTCCTTTCAGCTTTCCTCCGTTGACGTTTAGCCGATATAATTTCATGATTCATCCATGGAACACGAGTTCTAATAGTAACATTCTTTTGCTTAACAGGAGCGTGCCGATCCAGCAGGGAACGCAATGTGTTGTTGAATAAGGCGGCAAGCTCGTCAGGATCTTCAGTATCCGTTTGAAGAAGCTCGCTGTTACAGATTTCATCCGCAAAAGCAGACATAAAAATTGATCGCAGCTTCCTAAATGAGACACGCCCAACTTTGAGAGGTGGTCGAGGTGTTTTCAATTTGAAAAGTAACGCTAGATGATCCGAAAATAGAATGTCAGGCGATGGTCGACCGCTAATAAGGTTGTCTGACGTTCGAGTAATTACCAGATCTAGTGTATGACCAAGTTCATGCGTTGGTTCTGTCACATGTTGAGTTAAAGACATTGACTCCAATAAATCCAAAAAGCGACAAGCAGCTGAATCATTGTGATCATCAACATGGATGTTAAAATCGCCAGTTAAACACAGGACGTCGTTAGATAGGATAACAGATTCAAGGTACTCTGAAAATTCGTCGATAAAGCTGTTTACAGTCACAGGATGATTAACAGAGTACGGCGGTCGATAGATGATTGCCAGTCGAAAGCGTAGGGAGCCAGTGCAGACAAGGTATTCAGAAGATTCAAAGGAAATCCTTGAAACAGTTTCGAGCTTGGAAACATTGATGTTATCTCTGAACAAGAGGGCCGTACCTCCACCTCTACGATCACCCCTAGGGCAGTGTAACAGTTTATAGCCAGCAGGAGTTATCTCGTAGCACACAGCGGAGTCGTTGTCTGATAACCAAGTTTCAGTTATTGCAACTAGGTCAGCTTTGCATTCGTCGACATAATCAACAAACAGTGCAGATTTGTTTGAAATAGAACGAGCATTTAACGTGCACATGGTCAGCTGAGTGTTCGATGTACTCAAATGGAGATCAGATACGCGGTTTACCTGCACAACGTTGGAGCGGTGGCTATGATGATGGCTTCGATGTTTAACTGCTCGACGATTTGTTGTAAAAGACGTAATTGGTGGACCAGGGTTCGGGCTGATGTCGCCACTAGTTGTTAAGCGAAGACTCGTTAGGTTAAAGGAAGAAACAGAGTTCGGAGTATGAGATATCCGAGCAGTGAAGTAGCGATGTGATCTTGTTGAAGATGAAAATCCAAGATGGCGGAACAAACGCATCGACGACGAGCAACTTGCACGGTATAAATCCACTTCATTAGTGGTCTTTGTAACTCCAGAATCATCAAGGGCATAAGATGGACAGAAAATGAGCGTATTTAGATAAATTAAAGAGCGACTTAAACAACAGAACAGATATAGATAAGTGGCTATGGCGGAGCCGAGAAAATTACGACTGACCGCCATTGCGCCGCTGACCAAGTTATAACAAAACATAATGGTAGAAAGCACTTTTGTTATCATTGTTTTCAATGTTTCAGTTCTGAAAGAGTTTTAAATGATCATAAAGACAATTGTCTTGTTATAAATGCAGCTCAAGCTGTTAAAATGCCTACTAAAGACTAATATATTGAAATTTAATAATTATCATAAACTATTACCAGTTTCATTTGTTATTTATGCTGACTTTGAAGCTATAACTGAGAAAATTCATGGATGCCAGCCTTATGATAAAATATCTTTTACTCGAGCTTATCAAAAACATAGTGATTGTGGATATGGTTGTAAAGTCGTTTGTTGTTATGATGATAAATACACAAAACCGATTCGAATATATCGTGGTGAAAAAGCCGTTTATAAATTCATGGAAAAAATAGTTGAAGAAGTAAAATATCGCAAGAGTATCATCAAATCAAAATTCAACAAACCACTAAAAATGACAAAAGAAGATGAAGAGCAATTTAAAAATGCTGATAAATGTCATATCTGTGAAAAGACATACTGAAAAAGATACTCGTGTGAGAGATCATTGTCACGTGACTGGTTCGTACAGAGGTTCTGCACACCAAGATTTTAATCTCAATTTTCAAATAACTGATAAAATACCTGTAATCTATCATAATTTGAGATGTTATGATTCTCATTTTATAATGCAAGAGATTGGTGAAATTTTCAAGAACAACAAACACACAATTAAAAAAGGAGAAGAGTGTCAAATGAATATAGATGCTATTCCAGATAACTTAGAAAAATATATGGCTTTCATGCTTGGAAATCATTTTGCATTCATTGACAGTTTTCAATTCATGAGCTAAAGTCTTGATAATTAGTGAATAACCTTCCAAAAGAAGCTTTTAAATACACATCAGAAAAATTCAAGAAAAACGAATCAGATTTGATGATTAAAAAGGTGTATATCCTTATGATCAAATGGACAGTTTTGAAAAATTCAACGAGACAAAATTACCTACTAAAGATGAATTTTACAGCATACTGAATAATGAACATATCTCTGATGATGAATATAAACTTGCTCAAATTGTGTGGGAAATTTTTGAGTTAAAATCAATGGGAGAATATCATGATCTCTACTTGAAGTCTGATATATTGTTGTTGGCTGATGTTTTTGAAGATTTCAGAAAAACTTGTCTTCAATATCATAAATTAGATCCATGCCATTATTTTACAATTCCTGGCTTATCTTGGGACGCAGTGTTAAAAATGACAAATGTTAAACTTGAATTAATGACTAAAATTGATATGTATCAATTCATTGAAAAAGGAATACGTGGTGAAATCAGTTATATCGCAAATCGTTATTCTGAAGCAAATAATAGATACATGAAAGATTAAGATGAAAATGTCGAATCCAAATATATCATGTATCTTGACGCTAATAATTTATACGGCCGGGCAAAGTCACAATATCTACCCACAGGAGGATTTTAATGGCTTTCAGTAAAGAAATTGAATGAAACAAATATTGGTGCTTATCATGAAACAAGCCGAAAAGGATTGATTTTAGAAGTTGATTTAGAATATCCCCAGGCTAATGGTGCACAAGCGACTCAAAAGGCACACGCATAACCTATGCTAGACTGGTAACTCAACAGTGGAGGATCGTAAACGCGATATTTTCAATAAGAATTAAAGTCGAGTGGTTACGTGGCAGTTTCGCTTTCGCATGGCTAAAACATTAAAGAAACGCCGCCGCCCAGCGCAAAATGTTGATGTAGGAGAAGTCAGTCAAAAAACCAATTAAAATAATTATTACGATCGAGTAAAAGCTCCATTAACCAGTAATGTTTACAATTACAACCACCTACCACCCCTCCCTGAGTAATAACACTCTTCCCCCACCTCTCCCTCAGTACTTGTTGACTGCACCCACCCCTCCCTGAGTACTAAAGGTGTGCCTCCCCCTTATAAAATGGTCCAAAAAAATTGTCCAAAAAGTAGTCCAAAAAATTGTCCCAAAATGGTCCAAAAAATAGTCCAGTCCAGTCCATATTTTACCCTATGCCATCCTCTGCACAAAATTTTCAACCGCAACACACTCAAACTTAGCTATAGCTGCATGAACAATGTAAAAGCCATTATCTCTAACCACAATAAAGTCGTCATTAACAAGTCATCAAACTCGCCCGTTCAAGCTATCAACACTTGCAGTTGCCGTGACAAAGGTTTCTGCCCTATGGACGAAAAGTGCAACAAGCAGAGTATCATCTAACAAGCAGAAGTCACAACAACGTACTCAAAGAAAACTTGCAGTTGTCTTTGCGACAGATCATTCAAATCCCGTTTCAGAAACCATACATGTTCCTTCAAAAATGAACGGTACAGAAATTCCTATGGAATGCCATAACTGTCTTATGATATTTTGTTTTCTTATCCGTGGCGCTTTTCTTATCATCTTCGGTGCTTGTATCATGATGTTCGGTGCTCTGGTTGCTACAATCGGTGCCAGTCACTTTATACTCGACTCTTTATCCAAGGTACTCGGTAATTTCGACATTATACCTGGTGTGAAAGCCATTATACTCACTGCTAACCGCTTTATACTTGGTGCTTGGATCAATTTTAGCGGTGCAGCTTTCTTTATATTCGGTGGCTAGTTTGTCATGCTCTATGCTTTTTCCACAGGGGCCCCAGACAAGCGACGAGTCTGGCTGTTTATTCGAAATATAAAGGAATGTATGGGAGAATATTGAAGAGTCTTATTATCGTAGACTTATATCATGAAATGCCTGAGTTAAAGTTCAAAATAAATGTAAACCTACCTCACTTGCTGTGTATTGTCGTTTCCGTGGCTCTAAATGGCGAATTTGAGCAATTTGGTGGGTTTTGGGTCGACTGTTACTTTACGTTATAAGAAGGAGACAAGGGTGGAAAGCTCATTTTCAACCGCTCTAGCGCGAAGCCGATTTTAACCCAAAAATAAGAATCGCCCGGCTTCCAAATCGAAAACCAGATAAATTAAAAAGGTGGACGCTTCTTATCGTCGCATTCAATCGAACATCAATTCAAACTCCAAGCGCTAACCGCCAAAACATTTTCGAGAAATGCAGCTTTCGAAGCGATCAGCATCCGCGGCCCCAATTTCGTATGCCAAGGAGCAACCGTCACGCTGTTTGCCCCACGCTGATTGGTTGATGCTAAACAATGCCCGATTACAGATGCCTCGTGTGGGAGGGGAGTTAGGGGCATATTCGCGCCAGCGATTCATCTACCGACTAGCCTGGTGTGAGGTTTATGTCGCGTGACGGAAACCCGACACGACGGCTCACACCAGGCTAGTCAGTATATAAATCGGTGGCGCGAATATGCTGATCGCTTCGAAAGCTGCATTTCTCGAGAATGTTTACGTAACCGAAGTTCTAACCCCAGTTTGGTTTCACAACAATTTAAAGGAGCCCAGTCCATCCCTAGAAAAAACATTTTTCCGGTAGGGTCTATTATTCCAGCTTTTCGTAGAACTAAAAACATAAAAGAAATCTTGAGAAGCAAGCCTCGTCAACAACTTCGCGCCCCAGATACTCAGCGGGGTTGCTTTAAGTGCAAATCCAAATGCGATCTTTGTCAAAATTATTTGAAGGAAACGAACTGTTTCACTAGCACTATCCCATCACGCAGACAGTTGGCTGCAAATCCAAAAATGTAATCTACCTAGCAATAGAAGCATGGATGATCGTCTGCTTACTAGGGAGGCGTTTAATTTTGGTGTGCCCAACTATGTACCCTCAAACCACACGGTCTCCTAAAAGGTGTGAGTTTAATTTTAGGAAAAGGATTTGGTATAATTAACACCACCTCATTGCCGGATTTCATTATTTTATTGTTACATTCCAGCGGGTAAATTTTAATTTTAATTATTTTTAGCATTATACCACTCTTGTGGGTTTTGATGTAAAACATTTTTATTCCACTATTTAAGACTCTTTCATTGATTGTAAATTTTACTTCTTATTGATATTTAGAGCTGAGGAAGCCCGAATGGGCGAAACGTACACGTATTAAAGGCCTCAAGAGAAAAGTTTGCTTCTTCTTCCGTTTATTCCACTTATATATACATATACATATATATATATATATATATATATATATATATATATATAATTATAAAAAACTGGTTCAAGACTTCAGAGGTAGTTCATCGTTTTATACATATGTATTTTTCTCTATTAAAAAATTTTGGTTACTATTCAATCTATAATCTAATCTAGTTACTAATCTAGTTATAATTTAGTTACTATTCAATCGATAATATAATCATACGGACCGCAATAGTGGCGTTAAATCTCACAATGTACAGACCGTGATAGTCACATATTATGTCATTATATATATTCCCGTTTTTAGATGACTCGAAATATCTCAGTTCCTGTCACCTGGAAATGACAACTGCCCAAACCTGCTCTTTGTAAGGAGATGCATTACGTCGTACAAATTTGCTATTGTGGTAACTGGGTTTTACATGTATTACTACCGCTGACATGTTGCGATTTATTCTCTCACTCTCAGTGTTTATTAGAAACGTTCAATAAAGGTTTTCCTCTCTTTCTTTGGTTGTTTTTATTTCAAAATGCGCAGAAATCTGCTGAAATATCGAAAAATGTCCCTTTCTCGTCTTCTTTGGAGCGACCTGATGGAGACTTCATGGAGAAATCTAGCGTCACGCCATCGCGATAACGTACATGTTTATGACAAATGGCCGGTGTTACGATAGTTTCATGTAGATCAGCCAACTTTAACATATTTCAAATGACGAACAAGTATAACGGTGTATCGTCAGAGGATTTCGGATTGCTCAAATTTTCATGAAAGAAGGTACAGTACTCGGAATGTGGATGATATGCACACGATTTAACGTACATATTTGTAGTTACTTTGAGTAGTCCTCCATGAAGGTTGATCAATTTTTCTAAATATTAAAGCTAAGAAGCGAGATTTCTCTTCGGGATATTGCTCAGAAGATAACATTCTTTCAAGGTCCTGCACTTTTCATTTGTCTGAAACGTATTAGATGTAAACATTGCCAATTTATGCAATATCTGATTTTTGAGCTTCTTTCGCGAATTGCCACTATGAAAAGTAGAGGTCAGCCCGCAGAGATTTTTACTTATTTAAAAATTAGAATATTATAACCAACTAAGTGCGTAGTTTCAGTTCTAGAATCGGTGCACTTTTGGAGGAATTTAGAAAAACGTTTTCCCTGTTTTACCCTACAGCAGAAATGACTGAAACTGTACGAAGATAAATAATCTATTGGTGTGTTCACATTCACTCTCAGGGAAAATTGAATCCATCAAAGTAAAGATAAATGATGTCACTATATATGGTAGAAGTACCAATCTGTAATGTTATATTTAGCTTGAGATAGAGAAATAAACATTTTACACTTTTTTGCGATGTTTTTGTATGAAGATGAGGCCCCAGGCCTTGAACAAGCAGCCGTTGTTACCATGGCAACAAGAGTGCTGTAACCTTTAAAAAGGGAATTTTTGTGCATCTTCCCTGAGTGCCTAACTGCATGCAAAATTTGAAGGGGGGGTTGAAAATTTTCATTTCCCAAGATGTTTGATACTTACAGAGACACGTTCTTAAGACATGCATTTATATTTTGCGGCTCGCGGGTAAATATTGGCGGAAAATCTAAATTTTTGGTAGGAGAACAAACATGGATGATAACAGTACACCCTGGGCTTCAAGATGGACCGTACAGTTTGATACTTATTCCGGGTATTTTAACGATGAAAGCAGCGCTGACGAACTCATAAAACAGTATGAGATAGCGACCAAACACTACAAACAGAAGGATTTTCAAATTGAAGTAGGCTGGGTAAGTAAGCTCACATGTAGAGATTTAGAAAACAAACCATATTGACAATAAAGTAGAGTGCAGTAAAACATTATTTAGACACTATAGGTATTTAAAGCCAAGGGCTTGTGGGGTCGTGTTATTAATTTGAAAGATAGATAAGCAAGAAATAAAAAAGGGAAAATTATATAAACCAGTAACCTTTTTCCAATAGTTATTAATATCTTAAGAATACATATACACATCATTATTCTTCGCTTTACATTGATCAGTCAGACTTTCAAAATTAAAATATAATTAAAATTAAACTCAGCTTCAAGTGTCAATTTACTGTCAGCCTGCAGCAAGAGCAGCAAGAAATTCTTAATTAATTAAGATCAAGCTTAAAGTATCAAAACCCTTCTCAGTGCTATTGACACACAGCTGCCAACATCCCCAACCAATAGGCCAGTCCTTGGGCTACATCTGGGTGGGGCAGGCTTGTTGTTAAAGTCCTCCATTTTAAGCGCCCAAGTATGTATATGTATATATGTGTTTGTGTACACGTATCGTATTGCTAACTTAGCTTGTTTCCTCTTCTCATATAAAAACGTAGGAGTAAAAGAAAATGTAGAGAAAAATGCTAAGAACCACTGCATAAAATGGGCTGACTCACAGAAGATGACAGGATGCAGACTTAGTTTTGATGGCATCCCATTCCAAATTACGGGGGTCAAAGTTTTAGAATGCCAAGATGGGCCAGACGGAAGTGAGGCACTCAAAAGGAGGGAGGCTCAAAAGAGACTATAAAATGATGTAAGAATGCATAATAATTAGCTAAACAAGAATGTAAACAAGGTGATATTATTAATTAAGGACTCCCAAAGAGGATATCATATATACTAGCATATTAGATAGTTATTGATTTGCCTTCACCCATTTGCTCCTAGGCTAACAAGGTGGTAAGTCCCTACTGATTTTCTTAGCAATTTGGTGAGCACTCCCCTCTTCCTCAGGCCTAAAAGCATGCAATGTTTTCTTTTTACCACTTGCAAGTAAAAGGACATATCACATTTTACTTGTTGAAATAAGCAAAGTTGCAAAAAAAGACCCCTGTGACTGCAGTTTACAAGGTAGGAATCAAGTAATATTTTAAAGGACACTTTTCATAGCTAAGTTTAATGATAACTTGACTATTCCCATATGACTGCGCCATCCAACAATCCAATAAATCTATTTGGTTTCAGAAGGAGAATGCTGATCACTGCTATAACAACACCAAACAGCGCTTTATAGTAGAGGACAGAAAGAAACGTGAGTGTCCAGCAAAACTCCAGCTGAAGAAAATAAAAAAGTATCCTGAAAATAAAGTTGGTTTATTGAAATTATTGAAATAAGGATTCAGGGGCACTACCATGAACATGAATGATTACTAGGCTAATAAAGGCTAATAAATAGAGCGCTAGACTGATGTACGGGAGGTCGAGAGTTCGAGCCCCGGCCGGACTAACACTCAAGGTCTTAAAATAACTGAGAAGAATATGCTGCCTTCCCATAACATTAAGAAATGGTTTAGATATTCTAGTCTTCTCGAATAGGGACGAATAAATGGAGGTCCCGTCTCCTGCAGGGTTACGGGTAGGAGACGTTAATTCCCCACGCACGAGATTACTGTGTGATGGATGTCCTCCCCTGGGGTGGGATGGGTGGGTTGTTGTTTTCCGTTTCATACAAGAGCCTCTGGCTCGGGCAATCTGGGTAACCATGCCCTACGTAAAGACATTAAACTTTGATTACTATTACTATTAATTTATTACTATGAAGGGTGCTTATCCCAATGGGCCTTGTGTTACATGTAGGTGAAGTGAACAGATGATAAGACAACCTGAACATTTCATTGTGCAAAAATGAAACAAATTACCTGTAATGGAAACAGAGTGAATATTTTAGAATCTGATTTTTCAAATATTATTTTAACAACAACAAACATATGAAACATATGTTTCATATGCTTCATATGAAAACTGATTTTTCAAATATTATTTTAATTAACACATCGTATCATTAGATTTCAGAGAACACAAAGAATAGAAGGGAGACAATGTCAAATTTCTTTAAGAACATCCCTAAAGTCAGAAAAGAAGCAAGCAATAAAGTTTTGCTTTACAGAGGAGCATATTTACTTATTACTTCCTAAACCTACAGATCACTTATTTCACCCCATGGGGAGGGTAAGTACTTGGCCATCAATCAATTTTTATTGTGCTGAGGACACTGAGATTTGGTGGGGGATTTAAGGTGACTTAACTTAGCACAGATCATCAGTCTACGATAGACTGTGCTGCTTTCACTGTCATGTGGAATATATATCGAGAATAAATAAAGATTATACGTCACAACAAAAGACCAATAAAATGTACTACATGCACAGCTTTTTTTAGCTACACTGGCACTTATTCCCATCTTCTAAGGCGGTTACACAATCCACCAAAACAGTTCATTACTTACTGCTGTCAACGCCTTAAACATGCTCAATCAATAACAGAAGAAGAAATCACTGAAGAAGGAGATGGCCAGTTCCTTGTTAAAAGCCAGTGACTATAAAATTTGATACCAAGTGCACTTTAATGATTGCAACAACATGCCTTCCTGTACTCGTCTTGACTGGCAAAGACATCAATGGCCATGCAAGCATTTTGGGGCTATCTACCAGCATTTTCCAGGAAGGGGATGGGAAGCAATGTATCCTTCCTACAGTTCAAGCCCCTCCTTCTAGATTGATCCGAATGTAGTTCCACCCTTATCTTCCATGGGATATTCCTCCACTGACTGTACCATAATGCAGAATTTAACCCAAAAAGAGAAAGAAAAAGGATCAAAGGAATATAGCAGTAAATGTACATCAAGTACAAAGAGTCCTGAGGCACATGAAGATGTGGAAAAAAAAGCAGAGGTTTCTGGGAAGAGCTCCAAACAGTCAGTAAGCATGCAGAATGAAGGAAGATGCTGCAGATAGTTGTTGAAAGAAATTCAAGATCTCACCTACCTTTGTGCTGATGGAAGGGATCATGTGTACTCACAGCACCCGCGGTCGAGTGTAGTTGACATCCGAACGACCTGTCGATCGACACTCGGTCGACATGTCAGTCGACAGTCGGTCGATAGTCGGTAAATAGAATCATACCTTTCGCGGACACTCCATCGAGTGTCGATCGATACTAGGGGTGATCACTCGGTCGACATATCGATCGCTACCTAATGGCAGGATGTCGGCAGCATGTCGGTCGCCTGTCGATGAAATATCGGTCATCTGTCGATGAATTATCGGTCGTCTGTCGATGAAATATCGGTCGTCTGTCGATGAAATATCGGTCGTCTGTCGATGAAATATCGGTCGTCTGTCGATGATATATCGGTGTAGTAAATGATTTGAGTCTCAGTAGTATCCCTCCTCAAACGGCGGCTATCCTGTCTAATATGCCGTCAGCTAGTTAGTGTTAGGTCGAGTGAGCTATTACTTAGATTTCCTGCAAGAGCAAAAGTTACTTTGAACAGGGTGGTACAGGGGTTATTCGAGACGTCTGATTCGAGGGAGAGAAAGCTCGTAATTCGTGAGAAGAGTTTAATAAATATTTTAGTTGTGATTCGTGAATTCATAGCCCCACCTGGGGCCCGTGTCTCAAAACTCCCGAAACTTTATGGATCTATTTCAGGTGCTGTAATTTCCTATGCATCTCCAAGACGAAGACGTTTCTAGGAATGAAATTTTGCAACAAGTCTGCCCTTTCGTGTCTTGAAATCAAGCAATTATCGTTCTTTATGAATACAGCCGTCGCTAAAAACTCGGAAACTGATATATATTTTTTTAAGGCTTAAATTGAAACTAAACGCTGCTTGCTAGTTTTCGCGCTGAGAATTACGTAGTTTCCCCATAAGTACGATCACTAATCATCGTCCGTCCAATCAGACGCCGCGAACCATGTACACGTTTTTCACTCTGAAATTTCATCGTTCCCGTCGCTTATTGGCTGTGACTTAAAACTGAACGATTATTTCATCACATTCATTTAGGGAATAAATCTTAGTACTTATATAAAAACAGTTTATTGATCATGAGTTACTATTAGATTCTGAGTTTTCGCGAAAATTTACCCCTGATTCACGAATCACAGTCTGCAAAACAAGAAGTTCACGGATCTTTCTCGAAACTCCCGTAACCTTTCCGAGCCCGGAAAGCCAATTCAAAAACTGCGATCCTCTTATCCTAAAAAGCTGGCCGTTTACTATATGGCTTTATTCAGCTGGGCTGTCATTCAAGGTTGGAGTTTTTTCATTACATTAACACAGTCAACTGATTGGTGATCAAAGCTCGCACTAGAGGAATCTCGCTCAGCTATCACTGAATCGTTGAGACTGAGGCCTCCAGTGGATGTCAGTGTAGATTTGAACTGGACTATACAAAGGACAGGTTGGATAAGTCCTGTTAGACATACATCCTGGACAAATTAAGTATGTAACACTGAGTGCATTATCGTAATTATTCTTGATAGATCTCCTAAAATTTAAACTGATATACTAGGCGGTTAAGAGAAGT